>NW_012099344.1:199762-209074 GCF_000951045.1 Mandrillus leucophaeus | reverse complement strand
GCATGTTCTCACTCATAGGTGGGAACTGAACAATGAGATCACTTGGACTCGGGAAGGGGAACATCACACACTCGGGCCTATTATGGGGAGGGTTGGGGGAGGGGTTGCATTGGGAGTTATACCTGATGTAAATGACGAGTTGATGGATGCTGACGAGTTGATGGGTGCAGCACACCAACATGGCACAAGTATACATATGTCACAAACCTGCACGTTATGCACATGTACCCTAGAACTTAAAGTATAATAAAAAAAATAATTAAATCAAACCGATTGCCGACATTATAGGTAGAGAGAAGTAAGAATAATTTGAAATCAGTCCTAGTCCATTTTTTCACATTTGATAAGCTCTGATTTCTGCAATTAAAATAATTTTTTGAGTTGAAATTTATCTCCTCATAGGTATAACACATTGATTGGTTTATTTCTCAGCCTATACAGTACAATATCTCTGATATACCTAAGAGCTTCTCCCTTCAAGTATTTGACTAGAGTCATGTTGTTCTGTACTGGATCTCTGATCCTCCTCAGACCATCTTTACCTCGGAGCTTCAACCACACATAAAACTGTATATATGGTTCCTTTCTCTTACATAAAATGTATCTGTGTGTATACATATTAATATATACAAATATGAATATACAGTTTCAAATATATTATTTTTCATGTCTAAGAATAATAACTATATAAATAGACATGTTTTGCTAGAGTCTTCAGTGTTTTTAAAATATTAAAAAATAGATTGTTTTTACAGCTTCACTCTATTGCCAAATGTATATCTTAGTTTGTCTTTTAGTTGGCAGACAATATTATAGATGTTCTAAAGGTGTTTTGAATGACTGAAAATCTGTAGTTTCTGACCACGTAGTAAGGTACCTGAGTTAGAATTTAGAATTATTGCCCCTTTTAAGATTGTGTACTTTAGTTTCCAGATATCAAAGTAAACACAAACTTCTTTGTGGTTCATTCAAATGAAAACATTTTGCACACCACATATTCATTAAATTTCAATTGTAACAATAGGTCTTTAGGTTGGTTATGGTGGCTCACGCCTGTAATTCCAACACTTTGGGAGGTTAAGTGGAAGGATTGTTTGAGCTCTGGAGTTTGAGACTAGCCTAGGCAACATACTGAGACCCCATCTCTACAAAAATTTAAAAAATTAGCCAGGTGTGGAGGTGTATGCCTGTAGTCCTAGCTACTTACGGGGCTGAGGTGGGAGGATGGCTTGAGATGGAGAAATCGAGGCTGCAGTAAGCTATGATTGTGCCACTGCACTTCAGCCTGTGTAGCAGAACAAGACTCTGTCAAAAAAAGAAGAAAATGAAAGAAAAGAAAAGAAAAGGACAAGAAGAGAAAAGAAAAGAAGATCCTTAAGACATAATCAGATATCGTGTAAAAATTCCATGCTGAAATGAAACACTGGGGTTCCACAGATAGAATTCTTAACATTATGGAAAGTCAGAAATGAGATAATCAACCCATGTTATGTGGAATTTGATTCCTTATTCCTTGTTTTTCTTCCTTCTGTGTGTATTACAGCCTCATATTTCATTAGTATTTTGAACAAAGAACAAGGACCAGATCAGTCTTCTATTTTTTAGCAGGTCAGGCAATACATTTTAAGGGGAGGAAGTTAGAGCTACTAGTTATAGGTAGGATTCTAGATTATTCACACAATTTCTATTTCCCTTTTGAATGAAAGATTGAAAGCTATTTAAATGTTGAAAAAAATGAAGAGGGTATTATGTGAATTAATCTGGTACTGGTTTAATCAGTACTACTTGACTAATGACTAATTGTCAAATTAGCTGAATGACTAATTGTCAAATTAACTGAATGACTGTAAAAAATTCTGTAAAAAGAAAACGATTCTTGCTTGTCAAGAGGTAAGGTGAAAATTAACTTAGATAATTTAAGACTCAATAAGCAGAATCATGACTTTGAGCCCCAGATGTTGATTTCACTTTTGGAAATTATTCAGGGTTGTTTTGCTTCTCCCTTAAATAAAAATTTGCTCATAATTACTTAACACTTGAGAAAGTTCTGAGCTATTTTGTAGAAAGGTCCTTTACATTATCATTTTTTGTTGTTCTGAAGAAATCACCAAGATTCATAGAGTTTATCTGAAGGAACTTACATGAAATGATTGGTGAAAAAAAATAGTAAAGGGAGCCATCTCATGCTATCATTGAATCTTAAATATTCTTTAACTAAAAACAATCAATTTAAAGCTGAAGACCATGAAGCTATACATGCAAAAAATGACTGGTTTGGGATTGTATGGCTAATAGTTATAAAATTGGAACTATGACATGGGTAGGTTTTCCTAACACAATCTTAGTGTTCTGCTGGTTGCATTAACCCCACAGATTACCCTGACTTTGAGCAAGGTTGTCATTTAGGTATTTGACTTCATTTAGGCTAGCGGTTTTTAGGGGTGGGATGGGGTGAGAATGAGGATGGAGATTATTAGAATCACCCAGAAAATTTCTTCAACATAAATTTCAATGGCCTGCTTAATCTAGGCTCTTCATTAGCAATGCCTTCCCCCACCCGCCACCAGACATGTACCATTTTAGTACACTTTCAGGGTAGAGAAAAAAGATGTAATTTTAAAAAGCTCCCTAGGCAATTCTGATATAAACTCACTGCCCAGGATTGAGAACATTGCTCTAGGCAAATATCATATTATCATGGACTTGAAAAAAAAACAACAAAAACAACATAAAGACTTAGTTTAAAGATGAGTTTCAACTTATGAAAAGAGTATGAATAGTCTAGGAAGTTTATGATTTTATATTCATACTTTTATCCTTTTGTCACTTTTATCTATTTATAGAAGAGCACTGTTAGAACTGAAAAGTCAGAAAATCTTTAAATAATTAAGTGTCAACATTTAAAAACAAATTAGCCATGATCTCCTCAGGTCAATTTGCTCTTCTAAGCAGAAATTTCCATAATCCTGCATCACAGCTAACCTACTGGGAGGCCAGACTTCTTTTGACTACTGGGTACTTCTACTTCGACCACTTTGTTAGAGTGTTGAGAACACTTGATCCTACATTCCCTATCCCTTTGATGGGAGTTTCTCAGGGGCACCCTTTTAACCTTTGACTGACATTTAATGAGGAACTCTGAGTCAGGATTATATGCAAGTATCACACAGCCCCAGCAGTACATGGGTTCTCATCCTGTGTGGGTCATAAGGATACCCTTTCCAGGGCTTCTGGCTTCTCACAACACTAAGCCTCTGAAATCATCTGCAGCCACACAGTCACAGCCTCAAAGCTACGGCATCCGCTTCAGAATTCTGAGACCGTTTCAGCCCACTGTTTCTTACCAGTACTCAAAACTCAGGTTATCTATTTTTCTCTCTTATACCTACTATTTCCTCTCCCCCAATTCATTTGTCCATTCATCTCTTCCTCCCATTAGAAGTAATCTCTACACTATTCTTAGGCTGTTGAGAAAACCCTTCTTTTTCCTCTTCTTTGCTTCAAATGGAACCTATAACACACCTCCTATAGCAATCCCACGTTGAGGCTGCTCATGTAGTCTCTACTAACACACATGTATGGATCTTGGAGGTAAGAGCAGTATTCTCTTTGCTCCCCAACACTTTCCCCCTCCCACATTCTAATGTAAGAGTCTTTTCTATTTTGATATTTATGCTATTAGAGCATCCATCCTATAACTTGGCTTGTCAAGATCACTTTCATATATTCATAGCGAATATTTGCTCATGGACTCTCTCCACTTTAATTCTTGAGACTGAACTTCTTTTATAAAGGTAAAAACTTACCAAATTCAATAAACACTTTTCTGTTTTCACTTATTTGACCTCCCTGAAGCATGTACTCTCACTTAAACACTAGGACTTTGTCTCCTAGGGGTCCTAGTAGGGCCCATTATACCACCTCACAGCCATAAGAAGAAATGCCTGTAAAATAAAAAAAAATTATTAAATGTTGTATGAGTTCAATCCATTTTATCCTTGTAAGTATCATGTGAGGTGTGCAGGACGGGTATTGTTGTAACCACTTGTTAAAGGAGAGAAAATGGGGCACAGAGAAAATGAGTAGATTTTCCTGAGTTGCACTAGTAGAAGCTGACAGAGTGAGGACTAGCATCTAGGTCCCCCTTCTAATACTCCTTCCACTACATCAAGATATTTTAGTGAAAGAATAATAAGGATATAGAAAATGCCCTAATAGATGGATTTTAAATTTAAATTCTTATTGGTATTTGTGACTCAGTAGCACATGATGGAAACAACTATTAAAGTAGAAATGCTGACGTCAATTTCCTAGATAATCTTGCTTTCAGAATATTGTTTCGGAGCTCATGTAAATGAATTTAGATTGGTGACATGACTTTCCTTCTGTAATTTCTATGTGTTTTGATATAAAAGAACTACTCTGTGAAACTTGCAATTAAAAGAAAGAAGAAGAATAATTTTTACGTAACCTCTGTAGCAGAAGAATCTTAATAGTGAGCAATAAAATGTTGAAATGAGATATATTTTAATTAGGTAATAATACCAAGCTTTGTTTATTAACTACTCTGAAGGTTCTAATGAGCTGTGCATTTCTGAGGGCTCTTTGGCAGGAAAATGAGAACATTTAACAATTTCTCAAACTAATCTCATTATGGAGAAGTCAGCCTTGCACATGCTTATTTAAAAATGAAGGAGAAATGGAAAACTTCTCTGGCTCCTTACACTACATCATGAATACAACTTCCTTTGTTCTTTCATGTATCTGAAAAATATTATTTGTATACCTAAAAATTAATAGGCCAAGTGTACTGTCCTAAAATGAGCATAATCAAGCTGAATTAACTTTCAGCAGGGCAGAGTTTCATAAAGATTTGCTGAGTCTGAGGTCTTATCAAATCTCTTTATGTCCTCACATTACTCAAAAGAAGTGTGCTGTAGCTAAGCTATAGTCCCCTATATCATTAGGGAGTTGCGAAAATATCCCTGTCACTGTTAGCTCTAAGATATGCTCAAGCAGGAGAGGACCAGTCCCCTACAAGTTGCAAAGCAAGTAGACATGATTTCAGTCCACGTGGGTCTGGATCTGAAGCCTATAGCCTTTTTGCTAAAAAATTGAAATTAGTATCAGTTCATCCTGATTACACTGCATTACCACATTATTACTAAAATTAATTATTCAAATGTAATTTCATTGGTATGTTCTTGGGGTCAACGAACTCCAAATTCTGAAAGGTAAGTAAATAGCTATTTATTCTCTTGCCATGTGGGCTGCTGAGATATACCTTTGTGTAAAGATTTTTTTTTTTTTTTTCTGGTGATTTATTGCTGATGAGTATGGCAATGAAAAAAAAAGGAACCTTGTATTTTTGGCCTCTTCCTTCAGTTGAATGGTTATCTCTAAGAAAACTGCATTTTGCAAAATAAATCACCTATTATTTCTAAATTTAAGCTTTTTTTAACTGGGAATAACACAAATTTTATTAGAAGTCAAAAAAGTTATTTAACTTGTAATCTTAGAAAAATAGTTTCACAATTTTAAGGCATATATAATAAGATAATATTTGTGATGTTCATGATTCAGATATTTTATAGGACCACACTAATCTTAACCATTATCCTGCAAAAATGTAATAGATTCTTTAATTGTCTTGTCATTTCTTTTAAGGTGGTTTCAACCGATACAATTTACAATGTTTTGCTAGAATTTTATCATTAGAAGATCACTGGAAGATAGATTTCTCACGCAATGTTTCTGTAGAAATAGTTTCCAAGATTATAAAGGAAAACTTGTAACTAAATTTACCCATAAGCACACTTAATATTGTTAGCTAATCACCTGTGGGACAAGTCTAGACTGAATTTGAATTTTGCCTCAAGCAGTGGTGGCAGTATTATTGGCTACTTACCTATGAGTGCAAGTTGTGCTTATTAAAATGTATGATTTAGATTCTGGTGAAAGATATAACTTTTCTAATTTCTTTTCTTTGGTATAGCTATCTAGAATCTATTTGTACTGAATCAGAATTTTAAGAAGCTAAGGTAGAATAAGGAGATGTCTAACTCTATAAGCAAACTGATGTTAAAGATATTAATGATATGCCAATGGATTATTCACTCTCAAGGAGGCTTTACTCTCAAAGCTAGAACAACCAAATACTGTACATATAGTACGTGCCCTAGATATTATGCACTGATAGTAACATATTAATATTAATCCATTGTAGTCAGTCCATATTACTCAGTTGTTTTATCAGTTTGGCTCCAGGTGTAATCCAAACTCATGTTAAGATTAATTCTGTTTGTTTTTTTTCAAGGTCATATCAATAAGCATATTTTTTAAATTGAAATTTGTAGGCTTCTTGAGCTCAAGTCTGGTATTTAGAGGAACCATAGCCCAGAATATCCTAGAAGTATGAAAAGTTTGTTAAATTATTATTAGCTTTTGTTATTGTTTAAAAAATCAGCATGGATCAAATTGCAATACTTCAGCATAGATTTCAGGGGTTTTTTTTTTTTTTCTTTACAAAGCCTAGAAAATAAAACCTAGAAAATAAGTAATTCTAAATAAGTAAGTGATAAATATTTGCAAGAGGGTAGTTTACATTTGAATCTTGTATAAAATTGAATTGTTCCAATCCCTTTTATTTAACATATGGCAACTCCTCAAAGACCCAAAGACAGAAATACCATTTGACTCAACAATTCCTCAAAGGATAAATAATTCTATTATAAAGACATATGCATGCATATGTTCATTGCAGCACTGTTCACAATAGCAAAGACATGGAATCAACCTAAATGTCCATTAGTGATAGACTGGATAAAGAAAATATGGTACATGCACACCATAGAATACTATGCAACCATAAAAAGAATGAGGTCATGCCCTTTCCAGGGATATGGATGGAGCTGCAGACCATTATCCTTAGCAAACTAACACAGGAACAGAAAACCAAATACTACATGTTCTCACCTATAAGTGGTAGGTAAATGGAGACCACATGGACACATGGAGGACAACAACACACACTGGGGATTTTCAGAGAGTGGAGATTTGGAGGAGGGAGAGGATTAGGAAAAACAACTAATGGACACTAGGCTTAATATCTGGGTGATGAAATACTCTGTACAACAAATCCCCATGACATAAGTTTACCTATGTAACGAACCTGCACGTGTACCCCTGAACTTAAACGTTATAAAAAGCTGAATATTTTATAGTTTAAAAAAATTAAATCATGTTTTTCCTGCCATAAACATGGCATGAGCATCACATTCTTCACCAATGATTTTGCTTTATTATTGGACACCAGTAATATGCACAGAAAACCATTCACTTAAATAATTACAATGGGAAAGTTATGTTCAATATTAATAATGTTAAGTCAGAAAAGTTTGATTTTGGTGGACCTTTTTCAAGGTTTGTATCTTAAATATAAAATAACCCTGTCTCTCTGATGATTTTGTTCATTTTCCAGTGCATGTTACTGCTAGCTCACCATACAGAGCCCACTGGGGGGCCATGCTGTTCAAACCACGTAATACACACTATAATACTGAATTTTTCCTGTGGGTAATATGGATGACTAATACCATCTTCTTTTTTGATCCTTGCAGTTTTACTTTGAAAAATCTTCACGTACATAAAATTTGCCATAATAGTACAATGACAACTCATGTACACTTACCTTGATTCATCAGTTGTTGACATTTTACCACACTAGCTTTATATATTTCTTGAAAAATGTCCTTTATTCCTTTATTTCTCCCGTGTTACCTTCCTCCTTCCCCCCTCCCTTCCTTTCTTCTTTCCTTCCTTCCTCCTTTACTATTTCTTTCTCTCATTTTTTCTTCTATTTATCCTACCTTATTTTTAGAACCACTTACAAATTAGTTTCAGAAGCTTACCAAACTCATTAACTAACATACTTCGACATGTATTTCACCTAAGAACAGACATTTCAGATCATTGATCAGACAGTTCAATGGTGACCTAAGGATATTTAGGAATTTTTACTAATTGTTTCATTAATGTAGCTCCCTCCCCTCATATATTACATTTATCCATTTATCTCTAGTATACTTTAATTTAGAATTGTTTAACAGCTGTTTTGTGTCTTTCATGGCATTGATATTTTAAAAGAGTCCAGGTTAGTTGTTTTGCAGAATATGCTTCAATTCAGATTTTTCTGTTTCTTTATCTATTCTTAAAACACTACATGTTCTTACTTATGAGTAAGAGCTGAACAATGAGAACTCATGGACACAGGAAGGGGAACAACGCACACTTGGGTCTGGTTGGTTGGCCTTGGGGGAGGGAGATCATCAGGAAAAATAGCTAATGCATGCTAGGCTTAATACCTAGATGATGGGTTGATAGGTGCAGCAAACCACCATGGCACGTGTTTACCTATGTAACAAACTTGCACATCCTGCACTTGTACCCTGGAACTTAAAATAAAATAAACCAATAAAATCCTTAAAAAAGTAGGACAGTAATACAATCTCTGCTATGATTTATGGTATGCATTTTCTGCAATCTATCCAAAGCATGTAAAAATTGGAAGCAGGAAGATTTTCAGAATTATTAGTATGAGATCGTATGTCAACTCTCTACTTTTGTCATTGACTTTGAGGAAATTTGTAGACTTTAAATGGTTTTTGAAAATGTTTAGTTCATTCTCTATCACTACTTTTGTATGGGAAATGATCCCAAGTATTGATAACATCTGCTTCCCTTGGTTATAAGAACTTGGATACAGAAATATGAACATCAGGACACTGGCCATTGTTTAAAAATAAAATGTGAACCAATTCACAAACAATAATTTATTATATCATTAAAAGAGTATCTATGAATATTTGTTAAATGCCAGGTAGATGAGCCAGAAAAATTTAAAATACTTATTTCTAGTGATTTATAATAGGTGGGAGAAAAGACACAGACACACATACAAAGTACTCAAATGTTGATTATAAGTGCCTATATGTATGAATAAAGAGATTAAAAAACAGGAAAGATAACTTCTTATGCTGCCTGGAGAGGAACGAAGTGGGGGTAGGGCTGGACTATCAAGACAAGCTTTTCAATTGAGATGGAACTTGAGGTATGGAAGCACGTCAGTGTGGTGGTAACATACTCAAGTTTGAATTACTCAGGCTTGGGTTTGAATTCAAATATGTAATATTTGGGCTGGGCATGGTGGCTCATGTCTGAAGTCCCAGAACTTCAAGAGGCTGAGGTGGGAGGATTGCTTGAGGTCGGAAGTTCGAGATCAGCCTGGGCGACATAGCTGCCCCCCCCAAAAAA
>NW_012099344.1:199404-199712 GCF_000951045.1 Mandrillus leucophaeus | reverse complement strand
TTGGAAGTAAAGCACTCCTCAGCAAATGTACAAGAACAGAAATTATAACAAACTGTCTCTCAGACCACAGTGCAATCAAACTAGAAATCAGGACTCAAAACCGCTCAACTACATGGAAACTGAACAGCCTGCTCCTGAATGACTACTGGGTACATAACGAAATGAAAACAGAAATAAAGATGTTCTTTGAAAGCAATGAGAACAAAGTTATAGCATACCAGAATCTCTGGGACACATTTAAAGCAGTGTGTAGAGGGAAATTTATAGCACTAAATGCCCACGAGAGAAAGCTGGAAAGATCTAAAATT
>NW_012099344.1:198169-198543 GCF_000951045.1 Mandrillus leucophaeus | reverse complement strand
GATACCAAAGCCTGGCAGAGACACAACAAAAAAATAGAGTTTTAGACCAATATTCCTGATGAATATCGATGCAAAAATCCTCAATAAAATACTGACAAACTGGATCCAGCAGCACTCAAAAAGCTTATCCACCATGATCAAGTGGGCTTCATCCCTTGGATGCAAGGCTGGTTATCTCAATAGATGCAGAAAAGGTCTTTGACAAAATTCAACAGCCCTTCATGCTAAATATGCTCAATAAATTCGGTATTGATGGAACGTATCTCAAAATAATAAGAGCTACTTATGACAAACCCGCAGCCAATATCATACTGAATGGGCAAAAACTGGAAGCATTCCCTTTGAAAAGTGGCACAAGACAGGGATGCCCTCTC
>NW_012099344.1:90076-198119 GCF_000951045.1 Mandrillus leucophaeus | reverse complement strand
GAGGCTGAGGCAAGAGGATCACTTGAGCCCAGGAGATTGAGGCTGCAGTAAGCTGTGAACATGTCACTCATTGCACTCCAGCCTGGGTGAAAGAGCAAGACCTGTCACAAACAAAAACAAAAACAAAAAACAAAACATCAACAACAAATGTGTCATATACAATTTGTGATTTATAGTTTACTCTTCTGTCTGTTCTGTAAATTGAAACTTAAATACCTATCTTGTAATGTTGTGAATACTTAATGAGATAATGAACATGTGTAACCCAAATTAAGTAATAGATGGTAGCTGGAATTACTGCTTAAATATGACTGGTAGTTTGCTCCATACAGATGTAGACACAAAAGACCAGAAAAGCGTGGCATGAACAGTGTGCTGGAAAAAGGGTGTCTTCCATTTGGTCAGCAAGCCTGTGAGGATATTTCACACTACAAAATTTGGCCTTGGATTTTGTAGAATTAAGTTTGCTAACCAAAGAAGAGAGACTGTAATCTATCAAACTGTTGCAGAATTTTAGAAAGGGGGTGTCAATATAAGATCTATGTTTTAGAAAAATCTATCAGGGGCAGTGTGACATAGTCATTGGATCTTAAGAGGCCATAGATAACTTGAATATTGTATATGCCCATATAAAATACAAGGAGTTACAGACTTTTGAGTCATCTAATCACCATCCTGGGGCAGACATCTATGAGTCACTGGGCTTCAGTAATAAAATATTAGAATTTCTATTTATTTTTACTTCACCTTTTAAGTTTCTTTTTGTATATTTAAAACTGTATATCATGCATTAGTAAAATAAAACAAGCACATCATTTATAAATAAATAAATGCACATATGTTGTGAGTACACACACCAGATTCTTTTTACCAAGAAGTGAGCAACCCAAAATGTTTTGAGACTTCCACTCCAGAGGGTCTTAGGCTAGTTTGAGTGCTTCTGACCTGGAAATAGGAAAACCAATTAGTATAGTGTTTCAGTAGTCCTGATACATTTTACTGAAGATTTGATCTTGGTTACTAACACTGGAATCAAGAAAGGAGCTGCATTTGAAAGACTGTAAAATAAATTCATAATCAGAAGCTTGCAAGCCATAATATCATCGTGGATATTTTTGTTTGTCAAGGATATGAAAGGGAGTTGTCAGAGATCAGCAAAGTAATGACTGAGAATACACCAGTGATAGGCAATCCTAGGGAATAGGGATTTACTTCAAAGACAAACTCAAGTTCTTTGATGCAAGGTTGCCTAATTGGATTATGAAATTAGTTGACAAATAAGAAAGTAAAGAAGGACAATCACGTATATTTAGTTTTATGTTTAGATGTAGTTCTATGTGGAAAAGGTGATTAGAGTAGAATATCTACATTCTTACATGAATTCAAAGGTAATAACTCAATTAAAATGATTAACGTATCAGTTAGGTATAAGACTGTAGGGAGGATAAGTTACATCCTTTAATGATATAGAGAAAATGGGCTAAGGTTAATTTTGGGAAATGCCCTTACATACTGTATCCGAAGTGATAAAATTTTGCTGAGCAACAAGCTGCTAAGCTGATCAAGGAACTAAAGCTATCTTCAAAAAAGCAAATATGAATTAATGTACATATTTATTTATTTTATAAAATGACAGTAATATGTAATCCTCAATCTTGTGAGTGTAGACGTATTCGTCTTTGATTTTGTCCTAGTCTTTAAACTTGGAGGGTTGACTGATTCTTCTTACAAAATAGAAGGAGTATGATTAATTGTAAATCATGATTGTATTTATTTGTTTTCTTTATACCAATGTAATCAGAGCAAATCAAGACTTAAAAGGTTATACTGTACATAACAGAGCAGAATTTTCTAGAAAATTTCTACCCATTCACTAATTAATTCAGTCAATTTTTCAATTGGTCATTCATTTATGAAATAATTATTGTATGTAATCTGTGAAATAAGAATTGTGGTATGGTTGTGAAGAGTGCCAACAAGACAGAAAAAGCTTCTTACTTTATGGAATTTAAATCTTCATGAGAAAGACAGGCAATAAGTAAGTAAATATATAAATAGGATTATTTATAGATTGTGATAACAACTACTGTGAAGTTTATAAACAATTGATGCGACTGAGAGTACTTGGAGGGAGGTGTGGTGTGTGTGGTTTCTTTAGACAAAATGAACAGGAAAGACCTCTGGAGGCAGGTCACATTTGAGAACTGAAAAATGAGAAGGAGTCATATCTATCTCCCCATATTTCTACTCTTTATGGAAACTGAAATACCTTCACTTACTATCATGGTTTTCCTTCTGTCTTCCAAGCAAAAATAAATAAAACTAAAATAAAATATCCCCCTCCCAATTAACCCATGATGAATCTCTACTCAATATATAACTCTAGCTCCTTCAGAAATCTCTAGTTACTCCTTTCTGCCTTTTTCCAGGTGTATTCTCCAGTTACTGCCATATCCTTTCCAGTATAGTTTAACTTAATGTCTCCTGCTACCTCCCTATCTTTATCTTTTCCACAGTTCAGCCCAGCTGGACAAAGGCCTTAGAGCTGAATAGCTCAGTATGAAACTAAAGAGCTTTCCTAAGATGTTATGATGAGGGAAAAGGTGTAAGACTTACATTTTAATAAAGTTTTTGACTGTGTTATAATTTACCCTTTATCCAAAAGGACTGTAATGTATACTTTGACACCCAGCATCTCTTTTCATCTAAATCTCAATCTTTTGAAGTTCTGTTCCTTCTACTGGGGTTTGTGCCTTTGTGTTTCTCTTGCTTTTGCCCTTGTTCTTTCTGATTCAAACTGATTGTGCTCACCAAGGTATTTTCTATGCAATCAGAGAGGATAATTGATGTTTTCATTGATTACTGTTTTTCTGAGGTATTATATGCCAACAAATGTTTGACCTTGCCATTAACTAAAACAAACATAGGATGTTGCTACATCCCAAAGTTCTTAGATGACTTAGGTCAGTTAAAGTATCTTTTCCTACATCTAGGTTCTGATATGATTCAGGGGATTAGTAGTGCTAAATGGCCAGAGATTCCATCAATGATCAATACCTATGAATAGGATATAAATTAGGAGACATAATCCATACATTGTCACCAGGTTGGTTCTGAAAATCTCCTTATAGCAAGTGAAGAAATGTTTCTATCCATGTCCATGAGGACCTATCCATTTAAAGATTCTTTCTTTGTATGTTTTCTTTCCTATATCAGTTTTCCTGGCCCCCATGGCTGCCCTGACACCTCTATCCAGAAGCCTTCTATTTGCCTCTGTCCCTGAGGGCTGCCACAGGAGCTCACTTTTCCTCCTCTGTAGCTACATTCACTGGCATTGAGGATACAGGTGGCCTCTTAGGATTCTGGAATAAAGTAAGTTTGAATGGAAACTTTTGGCTTTAAATATATCTTGTACTGACTTGATCCAGACATTCCTCCTTTGCAAAACTATGCTCTGGGTGGTATGGTTTGGCTGTGTCCCCACCCAAATCTCATCTTGAATTGTAATCCCCGTAATCCCCACGTGTCATGGAAGGGAACTGGTGGGAGGTGATTGAATCATGGGAGTGGTTTCCCCTATGTTGTTCTTGTGATAGTGAGTGAATTCTCATGAGATCTGATGGTTTTGTAAATGTCTGGTATTTCACCTGCTGGCACTCACTCTCTCTCTCTCCTGCCACCTAGTAAAGAGGTATCTTCCCCTCTGATTGTAAGTTTCTTGAGGACTCCCCAGCCATGCAAAACTGTGAGTCAGTTAAACCTCTTTTCTTTTTAAATTACCCAGTCTTGGGTATTTCTTCATAGCAGTGTGAGAATGGACTAATACATTGGGGCAACTGTGTAATGTGCTATTAAAGACCCTGGATCTCAACACTGTGCAGAAAACTTCTTGCCCTTCTCTGACACATGTTTATAAATTGATCCTATAAACTCCCTGTCTTGCTCTGCATTCTTTTTATGACGAACAGGCATTCAGTCACGGATATGGAAGCCTGCAGCTTTGAATCCTGGAATTATTCTTAATGCAAAGCCTACATTATCTATCATTATCCCTTTTAATCTCTGTTAATTTTCAGCACCTTAGAATTGTCACTGTTGTAGTATTTCAGTAACACATTCCCTTTTCCCAGCCTTGAATTTAATTTATGAAAACTACTCCAGTTTCTTTAGGGAAGAATTTTTTCAGCCCTCTGAGGTCTCCAAGCACCAGTGAATCAGATCTTAGCCTGTGGGTCCAGGAAAAGACCCTAAAACAATTCAGTTGTGCCTGCCACAGACCTCTTATCTTTTCATAGAAAAGACTCAAATGTTTCAATAAATTATGTGTGTATAGATGTGGCTTAATACTAATTTCTATCCTGTAATCTCATAAGGGGTTTCTTAGACTTCCACAGTCTGGCAATCTCACATAGTTCTAAGGCTCTCTATTCCATTTGATATATCCAGTTACAGATCAGGCATTCTTCTAGTGTCAGAGTGGTACCTTACTGTGGTAATTCAATTATGGCTTGTACCTGCTCTGGCTTGTCTGTCAAATTCAGCAACCTGACTGTCATGATGAAAATGGCAGTCTTGGCTCATCAGAGGTGCAGCTAGGAAATCAACTTATGTCTAAAATTCTATGAATCCCTGAAAAGTTACTCTAATATAATTAAGTCTTTTTTTTTTCATGACTTTAAAAGCCATCACGACATGTTGTAGCATTAAAAAAAAAGTTCATTCTAAAAAAGTTAAAGAGAAATTCTGTATTTTATGATACTCAGAGTTGGAGTAGGTCATTATATTGTATATTAGGTAGTATAATACCTAAATACTTCTTCCTCAAAGTCCCATTTCTCATCAAAGCTGCCCAAATCTCAGCTTCCCTATTTGCTTATCTTCTCTACACCTTGCAAATAAAAATCTGAGGCACAGTAATCCCTTTCCTCACAACTCCTTCCTTACTGTAGCTCAGCTCCTCCAATGTTAATTCTTGTTACTTATTCCCCTTATTCAGTTACCACTAAAAATCTCTTTTCCATATCTCCATAAACTTTTTTAAACTTCAGTCAATTTAACTATTTTCTGATTTTCCTAATCTCCTTTCCAAGCCCGATAGCCTCCTGGCTGAAGTGTGTTCAAAAGATCAAAGAGTAGTGCCGTAGGCTGTGGATCCTTACGATTTGATCTTTTTTTGACTTTATCATATTAATACAAATTTCTTAACTCTAAAATAACTTACAAATATTTTTAAAAATGACACCGAGATACACTCATGTCACTAATGAAAACTCTTGGCACTCAGCCCTTAATAGACTTCCTAATTTCCTTCTTAACATATGTAAAGCAGATCAAATTAAACACTCTTGACATTTAAACTCCTGAAACAAAACAAGAAGCCAATTTATACTTCACTCAGAATAATAATAAGAAGAAAAAAAGCCCCAGATGTAGCCTGTCCCCTTCCTATTTAGCCTTGCAGCAGGGTCTTATGGATGAGACACTTCACAGGAAAAGATCAAAGCAGGCTGCTGTGTTCACTGTATGTAATGCATGGTAGAGGCCAAGTTAGTGAGGCTGTCACATTCTGGTCTTAGGGGTAGCTTGAGGTTGAACCTGAGTCTAGTTGGTAACTATCCTATGTAAGAGAAGGACTCAATCTCAGCAAGCACCTCCAATATAAATACAACTCCTTTTCTGTATTATCACTGAGACCGTATGATCTAATGATCATTTTCATAACATCAGAGATAGAAAAAAGTCTTGCACAAGCCAATAGGTAAGTACTTTGACCCTCTAACTCCAGAATATTTTCTTAAACAAGATTGTCTCATTAATCCTTTATAAACCAAAAATGAAACTCTAAGCCCCCAAACTGACTAAATGGACCCCTACCTTGGCCAAGAGGATTCCCAAGAAACCTGAAACACAAGCTCAGGCCATGAAGGGAAGCAGGAATCAGACATGCCTCATTATACCCTCTCTCATTCAAAGTTTAGACACAACTGACACACATTAACATTAAAACAGAGATTTTAAGACTGACAAACGAGATTCTTTGTAGCAGTAAGATGCCAAATTCCATCCTGACTCTAATATAACATCACATGACAGATAAAGAAGAAAATCAGAATATTTTACTTAAAATATAGTTCTTTGCCGTATTTTGAAATGGCTCTTTGCATATGTAAAGAATCTCTATTAACATAACTAGATCTTCTCCCTTTCAGGCCCACCCAATCCTGAAGAGATTAGCTAAGGGCCTGGTACCTTCTAAGGTCTGATAAGATACATTTACTATCTGTTCTCTTTGAATCCTGCTACCCGGAAGTGTCTTCTATATAACAAGAACCTTGGCTTGCACAACTCCCTTTATCTTCACCTCAAGAATTTCTTTCTGCTAACTTCAACTTTAGGCAAAACTTAACTCTTTTAACCAACTGGTAATTAGGAAATCTCTGAATCCACCTATGGTCTGAAATTATTCCCCTCTCCCTGCTTAAAGATGTCTCACCTTTCTGGTCCAAACCCATGTGTACTTCACATGTATTGATTGATGTTTTATGTTTCCCTAAAATGTATAAAACTAAGATGTCACCCAACCACCTTGGGACATGTTCTCAGGATCTCTTGAGGCTGTGTCATGGGCCATGGCCCCCACAGTTGGCTCAGAATAAGTGTCTTTAAACATTTTACAGAGTTTGGCTTCTTTATGGTTAACACTTCTGTTATACATATATTGATGTAAGGTACCTTACTTTACTCCCCCATTTAGTTTGGTTAGTACAGGATCATTGGTTGCATATTGACACAGGATATCCAAGACACAAATTTTCAGTGATTGGTTGTTTCAGGTACATTGTCATTTTTATGATTTTATATTTAGAAGAGAATGTGTTAGTGACAAAATTTATAAAAAAGATATCACACCCAAGACATATAATAGTCATACAAAGAAAGATGAACATGGTAAAGATGATTTATGTAATAAAATATATTTTAACAAAAATCAAGGCATATCACAAATAATTAAAATCAATATTTTGAAAGACTTGTCAGATTTAGTTTTACCAGGCATGATTGTAGAACCTCAGAAAGGAAGGGAGTGAAATAATCATGTGAACATACACTAGTTAAGAGCTATAACACTGAATAACATTTAAAATAAACAAACAACTATACGAAGACACTGGAAAGCATTTTAAAAAACTCCAGAAGCCAGAAGACAGTTAAAATCATAAAACTACAACTGGAATGGGTAAGAAATTTGAGTCTGTTCTTCCTGACTTGAGTGTGTCATCCTCCCCCAGGGCAAAACTGTCTAAATTGGCCACAAGTTAAATGTGCCAGAGATCAAAGTTCAAGACTGGAAAAGCAACTAAAAATGTATAGGAGAAATCCTGAGCAGTATGAGAAGCAAGGAGACCCAAATTCTGAACATAAACTGTCCAAATATTTGTCTGAAAGCTAAATAACTTATGTATAGGAGAGCCCTCAGGAGGCATGATGGGAAATCAGCCAGAGACCAGAAATAAATATACCCTTGAAATGTGGGGTGTCACAGAATTAGATCTTTGAATTTGATAATTTTCATAACTGGCTATATTCCTGAACCATGCCCAGTTCAGTCAGCAGAAAGTTTGAAGTGTCAGAGTACACAGCCCAAAGTCAACAGAGCAATTGAAAATTAAGAGATCCCCTGGAAGCAAGGGAAAACAGGAAGCATAAGCCCCATATCTGCTTAAATCTTCAGCTCACTGACAAATTTGTCAAGCATGGGGTGATCCACAGAAAGCTAGGAAAAAAATGCACCAGTGGGAAGTTATTATAATAAAGTATCTGTATGAGTAACTGCATACTGCCAGATCTGGAGGGTGGTTGAGTGGAAAAGGCAGAGTGGAAGACTAGGGGGTGGCAACAGAGTTTGCAATTTGAATCCACACAAATTAACTGTCTACTGAAACAGAAGAGAATAATTCTTAGGAGAACATAATAAAATTTTGAGTCACTACAATATATTATCTGCAAAATCTTGGTTTTCAACCAGAAATCCAGTGTCAAAAAATAACTATATGTGAAAAATAACCAGAAAAATAAAAGCAGTCAATATAAACTGACTTCAAAAACACCTAGATATTGGATTAGACAGATTAAGCCTTCAAAGCATATAATTACTTTAAAAGAATTAAAAGAAAATATTTTCTAAGTACTAAATAAAAATATGACCTTAATGAACAAACAGATGGGACAGAGAAATGATAATTAACTAAAACGTATACATTAGAGTGGAAAAGTAGAATCAATGAAATTTTAAAAATGAGTTTGATGGTCTCAACATCAGATTGCAGATGACATATGAAAGAAATGGTGAACTTGAAGATAGGTTAATAGAAACTATACATTTTAAAGAAGAAATAGAAAAATGAATAAAGAAAAATAAAGTGAATCTTAAGATCTGTGGGAAAATATGAAGTGGTCATATGAAATGGTACAACATACATATAATTTAAATCCCAAAAAGAGAGACAAGATAAAAGAAAATAAAAAAGATGCAAGACAGTTCAAATTTGATGGAAAACATTAACCTACAAATCCAAGAAGTTCAAAGAACTTCATGTGAGTTAAACACAAAGAAATAAACCCACAGACAAATCATCATCAAATTGCTACAAGCAACCAAGCATGGTGGCCCATGCCTGTAATCCCAGCACTTTGGAAGCTGAGGTGGGAAGATGACTTGAGGCCAGGAGTTTGCTACCAGTGTGGCCAACATGGCAAAACTCCACCTGTACTAAAAATACGAAAGTTAGCTGGGTGTGGTGGCACAAGTCTATAATCCCAGCTACTCAGGAGACTGAGGCAAGAGAATCACTTGAACCTGGAAGGCAGAGGTTGCAGTGAGCCGAGATTGTACCACTGCACTCCAGCCTGGGTGACAGAGTGTGACTCTGTCTGAAAAAAAAGATGCTAAAAGCCAAAATAAGTAGAAAATCTTGAAAGCACCTAGAGAAAAATAACACATTAGTTATTAGGGAAAAAGGTAAGATTCATGCTTGACTTCTCATCAGATTATGAAAGCCCAAAGATATTAGAAAAGCATATTTAAAATGCAGAAGGAAAATAAAATCAACCTATATCCAGTGAAGCTATCATTCAAAATAAAAATGGAATAATAAATTCAGATTAAAAAGGGTAGAGAATATATTGCCATTAGATCCCTATTACAAAGAATAATGACTAAAGAAAGTTAATTCATATTTGAAGAGAAATAATACTAAGTAGAAATGTGGATCTACAGGAATGACACAGTCACAGAAAACTACATACTATATGATTCATTTATGTAAATTTATATTTCTGTCAATCATATAGTATGGCTGAAAAGCCATAGCTATAAAACTTAACTAATGAAACTTAGTCAATAGCTTGTAATGGCATGTAGTGAGCCATAGAAAAGGCAAAGACATAGTGAATGGAAATAGAAAACAGAAAGCACATCAATAAGCCAGAGTAGGGTGAGAATTGATGATAAAGGAACATGAGGAAAATGTCAGTGATAAAAATGCTGAATTCGGTGGTAGTTACATGAGTATATGCATTTGTCAAAACTCATTCAATTGTGCAGTTTAAATTAGATAAGTTTAATTTTACATAAATGGCAGAAAACATAGGACCTAAATCAAAAAGAGCCTTGCTAGGTCACTGGCTAAAACCTGCTAAGCAAGTTTCTATTATAATATGTTATATATATATATATATTTTTAATGTATACAAATATGTATATATTTTAGTCAGTTTGAAGTTTGCGTTATTTATGCAACATACATATATCTTTAGCCATTTTTTAAATGAGGTAATGTGATTTGAAATATTTATCTTGCAATATCCATTTAAACCTGAGCATAATGGTTCGCTACACAAAATTATGTTAATACCAGCTAATAGAACTCAATTGATAGCCTGTAGTAGCATGTAGTGAGGAGGATGGACTTTGGTGCTAGATACGTATGGGTTTGAATCCCACTTCTCTCCTTAATTGCTGTTTTATTTTGGATAAATTACTCAACTTCTCTGAGTTTCAGTTGACTCAGTTGTTGAATAAAAATGCTAGTATCTGTTTCACAGGGATGTTGTAAGGATAAGATGAAAAAAGCTAGGTAAATTGCTTAGTGCAGTGCCTAGCACAGAGTTTTTATGCAATAAATATTACCTATTTCATTATTTGTTGTACCAGAATATTTTAATCAATGTATAAAATAGCTTATTTGAAGCAATGAATTACCACATGGCTACTGGTAAATAATAAAATAATATTATACCCCTAAAACATTTATGAATAAGGGAGAACAATCAGAAACAGATTAAATAAAAATACATTGGCATTGGAAGAATGTATTTGGTTCATATGAATTTATTTAGAGTCCTCAACAATAGTTTCTATCCCTTTTCTAACAATCTACTTTCCTAAAAAAGTCTATTTAACTTTGCATCTCTCTCTCTCTCTCTCTCTCTCCCTTTCTCTCTCTTCTATTTTCTCTCTTTTCCCTGACATATATTCATTTCCTTCCTATATCAATTTCTTTGTTTCTCTTAGCTGCATGTTTTTTTTTCATTTGCCTGAATGTGTAAGTAAGCCTTTTCCTTTGTTGGATTTGTGGTAATTTTCTAGTATATTCCTCCTCTTACAGTTCATTCTCCGATTTTTTCAAAACACTCTCCCAGAATTGTCCTAAGGTGATGTGTAACCTATAAAAACCTCACATTCACATACACCTTACTCTTCACTCTAAAGGTCAAGGTAACATTTACCTGAGAGGAAGTGAAAATAACATCCACGTAAATGTTGGAAGGGAAAATCACCTGGCAATAAGGACTTGGTGAGGTGATCTGGGGAAGGGGTTGAGGCATCCTTCTAGGAGAGAGGTCCATTGTGAAAAATAAATAAATAAATAAATAAAATAAAAAGTGGTCTTTGGGGATCTTGAAAAAAAGCTAGGCAACATTTGAAAGAAAATGGTAAGAGTTCAAAACAAGAAGAAGCCTGAAGTAACAAATTCACTCAAAAATGATTATAGACGAGGACTGAAGGGAGTAGAAGAATGTGCTGTTCGAGAACTGAAGGTTGGGGTTTCCCTGGAACACTGGCAAAGAGTAATCAGTTTTCATTCATGGGTGACCCGGAGATATTTACTAATGGAAAGAGTGATTTGGATGACTTTGAGGACAGTGGTTTATCTTGAGGCTGAAAAGCGTTTAGATTTAAAGTCTTTGCAGGAAAAAACCACACTTGTACTTTCTAGCTCTCTGGCATTCAAGAGAATGAGGCAGAGCTAGATAAATGAAAAGGAGAGAGACGGAGCTCAAAAGAATGAGACAGAGTGAAATAAATGAAGAGAAAAGAGGAGAAATGAAAATATCCTACATTTTGAAGGATAAAGATGGATAGATAATGAATTATTAAGGAAAAACAAACCTATATAATAGGTTTGGGCTAGATAGATAATAAGTGAAAACAAAGATACATTCAGAAGATACTTAAATTTTTTTTTTAGTATGCTATAGGCTAACAGAGTAATGTTGGGCTGAATGTATGGTTTGTGCAGTAAAGTTTCCTCACTTTGGGGTAATATGTACTAACAATTGCTGACTACCTCATGCCTCTTCCGACAAACTTTTATTTTCACATCTTATTTGTCTACTGCAATATAGTACCATCTAGAACAAAACATATTTCAATCCTATTTTTTCTTTTCCCATTAGAATCAACCCTGTCTGAAAGAAAATGAGATTTTTACTTTTCCTAAAAGTAAAATAGACTGCTTTAAGATTAACAACAGCCTTGCCTCTGTCTGAAACTAACTCTTGCAACTGACCTAGAGAATGTAAAGAAACAAAAGCAAGCAAACAAACATAATACCTGCAATTGTTCAGAACAAGATCAATGAAAAATTTTAAACATTTTCTTGAAGGGAAAGGATTAAAAGGCACATTTAAAGGCTGCTTTTTTCCTGTCTTCTCTTTTTCTACCCATCATCTTTCCTTAAGAACATCCTAAAGCTTTCTTGTACTCGAGAAAACAGATAAATTTATTTTCTTTCTCAAATCCAATAGCTTTGTCCCTCTGGTTTCTACATTTTCTGCTGTCTATCTCTGTATTAGTATCCCCCTACTGCATTAAACTCCACCCTGGCTAGAGGGTCATTTCTCATCCAAGAACAAAACACTGTTTTTACTATCTTACTTTTTGATTGATACAACCCCATCAGCTATTTCCCTTGTCTCCCATTTGTTTATCTTCTCTTCCCCTCATCCTCCTTCAGTGTTTGAACCATTAGTCGACATTTTTCTCCATTCTACCAATTCTGAAAAAAGTGTTGTTTGAAAACTTCTTTCTCCCCTATGATTCTACTATTTTTATTAATGTTTGCATTTCAGCCCAAGATTAAACAACTCTCTAAGCACTGATAAAATATCAAAGATCTGCAGTTAGAACCAACTTATGACCTTAAGAAATACCTGTCATAATGGAAAAGAACAAGACGAGTTAAAGGAAGGTTTTAATAATAAATACAGTGGGACCCACGACCAGTTGGAGACAAAATTGCAAAGCATATAAAGTTTGCCATTCTTCTGCCCCCTCCACCATTTCCTGCCCTCAGCGTCAGTGTGTGTTCCCACGTCACAGGATTCTTGTTTACTGGAGTCACTATTTATGCCAGCACTCCCTGGTCTGTGTCTCTGGTTTATATATGACCCCTCTGGTTACCTCCATGAAACTCATCTCTGCAGTATAAATGGCACAGGCAAAGTGTTAGAAAGTGATTGCAATCCACTTTAACAAGTTTACATTGAAATGTCAGTGATGGATAGCTCAGCATAAGGTGCTAGGGATATTTTCATTTCAAAAGATGAAAACATTGGAACCTAGATCACTCTCTGATTTTCAGGTAGAATTATAGACTTAAGTTATAACTAGCCAGGAGACATACTAGTTAGTAGGAGATAGAAGGAACTTTCTGCTCCTGAATTACACTACTACATGTCTACTGATAAGCGAGATCAGGGATATTAAAATCCCAAATGACAACAACAACAATAAAATGTTGAGTGCAACACTACAGGGAGTTTACAAATAAAGTAAAAGTAAACCCACGAAGACAGTTCTATTTTGGGTAAGACAAAAAGATAAGAATAGAGGCCAGATGAATATGTAAGACGCAGGTATACCAAGCAGCAGGCACACATATGTAATGACTGCTGTTTCTCAACTCTCAGAAGCCTGCCTGACTGAAAACTGATCGCTCATTGCTCTCCTGGACTTTTTCCTTTCTTAGCAGCTCTGCACTGTTGTCCCTGTGAGTTCTGTACCAAAGTGAGGTGATGGTCTCAAGCAGGCTAAGAAAGTGTTGTTATTTTCTTTTATTTCCTCCATCCCTCTCTTTTTTTCTCCTTTCTTTTCTCTGCCTTTACAAAGACAAACGTTAAAAAAGGAGGGGTGGTGGAGGGGAGGGTGTGAGGTTTTGATGAAGACTTCTGAATCCGTTTGGAAGAGGGTCTTGGAAATCTTCCTGACTGGGATAGGTGTGGGTACAATAAGGCTGTGCTGAGCATACTGAGCTAGTTTAACTGAGCTTGTTCAGTATTGGTGGAAACGTTATTTTTTTTTCTTTTCATTTGTTTCTGCCTTGTTGATACATTTCTAGTTTCTCCAAACTATAGACATGGAGGTGTGCTATCTTCCTTCTGTCTTCAGGGAAGGAAAAGGGCATGCTGTCCACAAGTTAAGCCTGCTCTCCTGTGTGTCACAACCCTTTTGGAAAGTCAGTTCAGGATAGTGATGTTTGCAAAGTTTTCTTGTCTCTGAAACCTACTCAGTGTCTCTAGAGTCTGCTGCTGAAAGAGGAAAACACTGTAACACGTCATAGTGGGCTGCTTATTAAAAACACAACTCTCATAGCAAATGACTTTTCTATGAAGTGTAATAAATCATACACTTGGTAATAAGTAGAAAGTGTTAGCCGTTGGAACAATCCTTTTCCTCTTGTCAAGATTAGGGCAATTAGATAATCCATATGGATTTTCAAATTAAATATCTGCTCTGATTATGCTGCTTTAAAATGTTTTATTTGAAGTAATAGCTTGTTTGGTGATAAAGGCTGATATTTGTAGTGTACCAGGCTTCTTAAAAGAGCAAATTTTACTTCTATATTTTTTAAATTTGTAAATGAGTCAAAGACTGAATTCATTATGTTCTCCCTCAAATATCTACCCTGCCTCTACCAGTTATTGTAAGTCCAACCAAATACAGTATAACCCCAAATTTAACCTTTCCTCCCTCTGTTTATAAGATATTTTAGTTGCTCATGACTGTTCTGTATGCATTCTATATAAACAAGGAATTAAAAATGAAATGCTTTCAGCTCATGGTACTGTGAACATTTTTACCCTGTTTTTCCTTATTGAATGACATCTCATATTGTTTTTACTGCAACAACATAGTTGAAATTCAGATACAGAAATACTCATACTACCAGATTTAAACTTTGAGTCCACTGGGGACTTCATCAGTAGGTGTCTTCTTCAGTTCAAAGATAGCACTTGAGAGTTTTAAGACCCTCTAGTTTACTAATTAGCTTACCCCAAGGGCTGTGTTTAACATCGCTCAAACCTTTTTAACTTTTATTGATATGGGTATTCGCACATACATGTTTTCAGTTTTATGTGTCCAGATCTCTAGTCACATTCAGGGACAAGTACTTTAGAACAAGTTGGAAATCCTGTTTAATGATTTCCTTGTCATATTTATGTATATTTGCTTATGAGTAAATAATTTGTTTTGACTTACCTTTTATCTGACTAAGCATATTCTCTTTGTTGCTATTTCCTTAAGCCTTTAGATTACATAAATTACTACATAATTACATAGATTAACTACATAAAAGTCAATTCACTACGAATTGGTAAATTCTGATATTAATCCCACCTAGTAGGAACTAATAACAACAGAAAACTGACATTAATCTGTATTCATCAGAAGATATTCTATGGATTAGTGTGCTCTCATGGCAGGTAAATATGTGATTAGTTTTATAAATGCGGCTGCCTTATTCTGTTTTCTGTAAATGATTACAATAAAATGTTTTATTTAAATTATTTTGTATGAAATTATCGCCAAGTTTGATCAGAAATCAGGAAAAAGCAACTGACATTAATTTATGTGTTGACATTAAATTTACACTGTAATACCACACAAGATGTATTTCAAACCTGTCTGCTTCTCTTCATCTCCTTTGAAACCAACCACCAGAGTCCAAGTACAATAGTGTCATAACCACTCTTGGCTTCCTATAGTCCATCCCCTCACACCACACACCATCATCTCCACCCCCATTACTCTCAGGGCTGCAGCAAATTTTTTATGAAGTAAGTTTGACTGTGTCCTTCCCTTATTTAAAATTCCTCAATATTTTCTAATTGCATTTAGGAAAAAGAGCCATCATTTTTAATATGTTGTTAAATCAACCTCAGTTTAGCTTGAGATTGCCTCTGTACCTTGAGTTGCTATGTAGCAAACTGCAACCTAACTTAGTATTTAAACAAGTCAAAATCTAATTTAGAAGTATAACCAACAGTGGAGTTTCAGGCAGTCATAAGCAGTTGAGGTTCAGCCAGTTACAAGCAGCCAACTCATCACACCATGCCCAAGTCAAGCAGGTGCCTTATCACACCATGCGTAAGTAAGAGAGGTGTCACATCCCACCATATCCAAGTAAGACAGGTGCCTCATCACACCATGTCCAAGTAAGGTGGATGCCTACTCATATGAAGCCCAAGTAAGGCAGATGTCTAGCTGTAACCAATCAAGTGGTTTCCTTACTTTGCTTCTGTATCTGGCCTATAAAAATCTTGCTTCCTACATTGCTGGGCAGAGTATTCTGAACCTTTTTTGGTTCTGAGTGCTGCCAATTAATTTTAATCATTCTTTCCTCAAATAAATTATGCTAAATTTAATTTGTCTAAAGTTTTTATTTTAAACAATGTCCTACCAATCCCTGTATGACCTGGCCCTCATCCATTTCTCCAGCCTCACATCTCCTACGTACTCTTCGTCACTAATGATGATTTGCCTCACTGCCTACCTTTTAATGCCTTGAAAGTGTCAAGATCTTTCCCATGCTGCAGACCTTTGTTCATGCTGCTTTCTCTGCTGAAGTGGATATCCACTTGGAAAATCCTAATAGTTTTTTAAAACTCACATTCAGTATTTAATTTTTCAATATAAATTTAATCTTCTCCTTTTCTGTGTCAAAGTACTTTACATTTTTATATCATAGACCTTATCAGAACATTTAATTATATATTTATTTGTGTAACTTAGTTTAATATTTGTCTTCCCATAATAATGCAGGCTCTATGAGGACAGAGGCCATTGTCTCTTTTATTAATTTCTGCATGCCAATGCTTAGAATACTGCAACATAATTTATCAATACCTGTTTGTTGCTTCAATAAGTGAATAAAATATGGTATTGGATTTTTTGAGTTATTTTCAAATTTATTTAGTCTTCTTAGTGGTCTAGTCTTTAATGCAAAAATTAGCTCTCTTTTATAACCAAACTCTCTTCATTATTCTACTTCACATGAAAAAAAATTCTGAGCATCCTTGGAGGGAAAGTACACTAGCGAGTATTTATATGCATGACATCATATGGTTGGCAGAGAATACTGCATTTAACCCGTGAACTGATGAATAATATTTGTGTTATGTTCTACATATATGATGCAATAAATATGTGATAGAAAATAATCTAATCCTCAGCTAAAAAGGACATTCAGACCATGAAGTTTACTTGTCTCTTTAGACAATTCCAGGTCTTTGAAATAATGCAATTTAGTGTAGTTGTGAAATCTTTCTATGAAGAAAAACCCATGGCTTTCTCCTACAAAAGATTTTTTATATTTTTCTCTTACAAAATACTTTTATACCTAGTCTACATGTTTCTATTTAGTAGAGTTAGAATGGAGCTAATCACAACTTTCTGAATTTATGTTCTCTCAATTATGATGATAAAGTCATAAGATTAATTTCCTTGCATGGCTCCTTAAGTAACTCGGAAAATATTTTCTGAAAATATTTTAAAATAGTATCTAAATGATACAAGTTGCAGTAAATTGCTTTGAGAGAAAAAAATCATTTACACGTGTATGCTTACATGTTTCTTAGAAAATACTGGTTCCAAGTCCTATTTCAATGGAATTTCTATACATTTAATGAAATAAAATATTCTGGAATGAAAGAGAAATTCTTGATGACTAAGAATAATATATTTTTCCAGATTTGTTAGATTCTATGGTGTTGATCAAAATTTTTCTCAAAGCAATACATTATAAGGATATGATTGGTTACACTTTCTTATTCAAAATTCTGACTATGTGATATTGCCAGGCAGCTTCCTTTTTCACATAGATTAGTTTGATTCTACCAATCCCTTTCCGAGAAAATTGCCTATTGCATTTCATACCCATTCACTTGCCTTATGGATTGCATTCGTGGTTGATAGTCTATTAAATTACTGTGCAGATTGGATTCAGGCCAGTGGTTAAAATATTTCTATTAGACTTCAACAGCATACGTGTATTTCTTACAAATTCACATAACTTTCTTATCGTTCTCAGTGTTTGATTCTGTCCAGAGAGGTTGAATTGGGGGCAACTCAATTTCACAGGTGCACATCAGCCAGCATTTTTTCTGAGCTGAGTGTCTGGTAACAGAGAGTAGTACCCATAGTCAGTGCAGAGGTTTGTGAATCATGACCAGCTTGCTATCAAAAGAGCCTTATGTCTCACATAAGTTATATGTTGTCAGTAGAGAAATTTCCCTTTACTTTAATTATTAATTCCAAGAAATGTACATTTTTATTATTTATTATGGGTATTTGTAATGTGATTATTTCATCTGTGCCTTTTGTTGACCTTTTTAAAAGGTAACATGTGTTTGTTCCCTGCCTTATTTGGAATAAAAGCATCTCTCCCTACTTCATGACAAATAGCCATCATGCTATTGTTTTTAGAATCACGAAACAGCTCTAGATCAGTTTCAAGGATCAGTTTTATTTAGATGTGACATATTTAACTCTTATTATGTTTGCTTTTATTTTTGATTTCCTGAAAATCATATGCATTTTCTGAAAACGTCTGATAGAAACAGTAAGATGACGTCTTCCTTCTGTTATTTAATTGGTGAACAATATTTGCTCCTGGGATTCCTCATGCTGTGATACTGAACTGACCCTCTTTTTTTTAATTTATTTTATTTTATTTTATTTTTTTGAGACGGAGTCTCGCTCTGTCGCCCAGGCTGGAGTGCAGTGGCCGGATCTCAGCTCACTGCAAGCTCCGCCTCCTGGGTTCACGCCATTCTCCTGCCTCAGCCTCCCAAGCAGCTGGGACTACAGGCGCCCACCACCTCGCCCGGCTAATTTTTTGTATTTTTTAGTAGAGACAGGGTTTCACCGTGTTAGCCAGCATGGTCTCGATCTCCTGACCTCGTGATCCGCCCATCTCGGCCTCCCAAAGTGCTGGGATTACAGGCTTGTGAACTGACCCTCTTAAATTTGATCTGTGATTCTCAGGGGATTCTAGAGATGTAGTCATGAAGTATGACAAAAGTTTCTGGGTTGGTACTATCAATTGCTAATTGTTATTATGAAACTTTGGGAACTCCATGAAGTTAGTGAGAGCTTGTTATTAAGGGTGAATAATGTATCATAGCTGACTCCTTCTTCGTTTGGCTGTTCTTGGATTCCATTCAGCATTTGGCCTTCCCTTCAAAGGTGTGATGGTTAATTTTATGTGTCAGCTAGACTTGTCTAAGATATGGCCAGATAGCTGGTAAAAGATTATTTCCGGGTGTGTCTGTAAGGGTGTTTTCAGAAGAGATTAGCATTTGAACCAGTGGACTGAGAAAAGAAGATCTCCCTTCTCTAATGTGTGTGAGCATCATACAATTTGTCGAGGATACTAATAGAACAAAAGGGAGAGGAAAGGAAGATTTATTTTCTCTATTCTTGATCTGGGACATTCATCTTCTCTTGCCCTTGGACATTGGAGCTTCTGATTCTCAGGCTGTTAGACTCTGAGACTTTGCAGTCCAACTACATTAGGAAATTGTCTTAAGGCAGATGCCTCAAGGTAAATGGAAAATGAAGACGTTGGTCTGAGTTTATCAGAGAAAGTATTTTGTGGCAATAGATTTTAAGCATTTTTAATAATGATCCAAGAGACTTATTTTTTCAGTTTGAGTTAGTGAAAATTCTATGATTTTCTTTCAGGTAAAGTCTAAAATTTCTTTTCCTATGTCCCAGGGGAAGAAGAGAAGTCAGTATTAGTTTATACATATTATTTTAAAATGGGCTTTATTCAATGTACTTTATAGATCTATAATTTTGAAAAATGGCTTTCATTCCATTTTTAACACCTAAAACATATTTATAAATTAGGGGATTTTTTTGGTGGTATTTCTGGAATCAAACCTAATTTATATCCATCCTAAATGGATATCCATCCTAAATAAAATATAATTTATACTCAGAATGAGAATATTTGCCCTGAAATCTTATAGTACTCACTAGTCTTTTTTTTTTTTTTAAGTATATTTGCCTAGCAATCTAATTTAGGCGATGCCTGTTGAACAGAGTCAACTAACTCCAGTTTTGGTATAAAAGTGCAGAGTTGAGTATAAAACGAGCATATACAGTTAAAAATGTAGGTAATATATGTCCTGTGACCACATGTTCTTTAATGTAATCATAGTCAGGACCTTAGGCTTTTTGTAAAATGATCTAACTTTGGAGAATATACTTTATCAAGAGAAAGAAGGTGCTGTGTTTGAGAAATGAATTGTTTTTTCAGTGTCCTGAATCTGTTGTTAATACATTGAAGGGTAATCTTTCTTTAGCATTGCCTGCAGTGTAATCAACTGAGGCATGTGAATGATGAATACCCACTAATTGTCTACTTAAAAGTGACAAACGGTATACACATTACAAGTCTTGGCAAGAAGGTCTCATCCATTCAGATGTTACCAGTGAAGATGTGTAAAGAAGACAAAACCCTATACTGAAGAAATGCTACAGTTGCAAATAATTTGACTGACACTTGAATTTGCCATGTTATTTTGGTATTTCTTATCTATTAATTCAAAAATATTTATAGAGGTCTATTTATTTGAGACCCTTTCTGAGGTGATAGAGAATGCAAAAAAGATCTTTCTGATTCTTTCTATTATTTTTCTTACAGCCAATTAAGGAGTTATATGCCATCATTTAAAGCAGTTTGAAATCATATTCCTACAGATACCTAGGAATAGCCTACATTAAATTTATTTCTGATTTTATTCAAATATCTAACACATTTTTCTTTCTTAAGTTCACTTTGATTTCTAAATGAAGGGGAGCTTAGCAGACTTGGAAAACGACAAGAAAAGTAAGAGGACTCTCAAAGCATGAAGATTCTATTGAAGCAAATATAAATGTTTATTAATTGTCACTTTCTTTTGAAGCCTTGAAACCCAGTAGCGAAAAGCATAGGTGTTGACTATGATTAAAAATTTAATGGCACCATTTAACCAGATGATAGAAGGACCTAAGGTGGGAGAGCTACACTCATGAGATATACGGAGGAAAAAGGATAAAATCTAATATTGTTAAATGTGAATAGCATCTGTTTTTAACAAAGGATGGTAATAACAATAGTGCTAATAAACAACAATAACAGTAGCAGTTAATATTTGTTAAGTTCTTATGCTATCATTCTAAGTCCTTTACATGTATTATCTCAGCTAATTCATATGATAACTGTATAACTAGTATTAGTGTCATGATATGAACAGAGGAGCAAACTTAGGCCCAAATCAATTGAGTATCCTCCAAAGAGCATCCATTTATTAAGTGTTCTGAGGCTAACTCACTCTGCCTTTGAAGGAGAAGAATGCATTTGAATGTTTCCATACCACCTCAAAAAGCAAAACTTGCTTTGAAGAATAGTTTATTTCTTTCTAGAGAACCATTTACCATTACCTTGGGGAAAAACATGTGTTTAATACCAATTATTTGTAAGACTCCAGATTTTATGTTAGAATAATTTACAGACTCTATGCCAAGAAGCAGAACAAAGGTGATGTTAAATTTATCAGTCCCCTAAAAACTGTTGACTGAATGAGGTATGATTCCTGTCTCACTTTGAGTTACATTGATCTAAGATGCCTTTTGTGCCATAAGAACTCACCACAGAGTTCTCTTCTAAAGCACAAAAGCATATCACTACAGCATAGGTTTGATTTATGCAGGATGATGTAGAATAAAGAAAATTGCATTGAGATTTCTGTGACTTGATTTCTAATCTTGGTTCTTCTGATACGATCATGTGCAAGTCACTACGTCTCCCTAGCCCTTAGTTTAGTCATCTATAAAAGGAAGGGGTTAGAGATTTCTAAGGCCTATCCCTAGCTTTAAAATATTATGACTCCATGATTCCTTCTCTTAAACACAATAGAAGCCAGTGAAAAATCAAAAGAGGATTATCCTCCATAACTTCCCACCCTTTTAATAAGGTTGGAATTGCATTGGGATATCAGAACAACTAGTAGCAGTGTATTTGGAATGTTTCAGTTCTGTCAGCTTTTTTTGTGAGTGAATCCGGTTAAAACATTTATTTTTAACATATAGATTTACCTATAAAATGCTTTCAATATGAAATTACTTGATTTAGTTGGCTAACAGGAAATCATTAAAAATCAACAATTTAATCTTTCATTTATTGTGTATCTAAGGCACAACAACATGTACTAAGTGATAACAAGCCTGTTATAAATGAATAATAACTGCCAATTACTGGGCACTGCCAACATTCTAATTGTTTTGTAGGTATTATGTCACTGATTCTCGACAGCATCTCTGTACCAATCACATTGACCTTATAGAACAAATGAGTGACCTGAAATATTAGAGCTTGTAAGTGGTGAAGGTGAGAATGGAACCCCTGGCTGGCTGGCTGTAAATCCTGTGCTCTGTTTATTATAACACATTGCCTCTCCTAAATAGCTGAAGATCAGTTTTCCCTCCATCATCAGGGGTCCTGAGACATCACTGATGAATTCAGCCTAATTACTGTCATGTATAGTTACAGTTTTTATGGTAAAACTTAAAAGTAAATTGATCAAAACAGCCATATAGAGGTTATGATCTGAGGAGTATTATTTTAGGTTGAAGGAGAGATCAGTCAAGGAGAGTCAGTCATTCATTTCCAGACAGCTGGCTTCATGAATTCCTCCCACTCGCCTTAGTGTGAGTCCATCTGTGTCTGTTGAGATGACTGTTTTAAATCTCCCATTTTCCAGGTCAACTGTTATATCACAATCTAAAGGAAGTTGTCTGACTCCATAATGTGACTTAGCAGAGAGCAGCATGAAATATTCTGCGAGACACATATGGTTTGAAGGTTGTAGGATGAATATCACTATGAGATTTTGGATCCAATGATATTGAAAAAAACCTGTTTTTCTCAATTCCATGTGTTTTCAAAGATTAGAACAAGAATGTTTGGTTTCCAAGCTGGCTATAAAAAAGTGATTGCCTGATGTTCTCCAACTTAACCAAATCATGCAACAAAAATGAAAAAACCCAGAAGTAAAACAATTTCATAAATTGCACCTACGGGGAAATTTGTATTTAAAGCTAAGGACTCAATTCTCCTTACTTAAATTAGCTGTTAATGCAACTTTAATAAACATCTTTTCCACTGATATCACTGAGTAGGCTGCTTGAATATGCATCAGAAACAAAGCACTGCTTTCCTATTATTTCCTTCATAACAGTAATGAAATTAAATAAACTCACCAGGTTTGTTTGTTTGTTTCTATTGGGAAAATACATTTTTTGAATAATACTGTTACAGTTCAGTTTCAGAAAGGAAGCAATCATTTTGTTTAGAATTATCACAAACCTATGCTAGTTGCATAGGATATTCTAAATATTGGTCAAAATGGAATCCTCAAGCCATTTAGCTGATACTATTGGCTGTTACAGAAGGGGAGCTACTTGAGCAAAAGGCCCAGTGGATTTGAGCCAAGTTCCAGAAGAACAGTGAGAATATCATACCCTCTCAGGAGCTGAGAGCCACTCAGAGGAAGGCTAAAAACTTAGGCTGCCCAGTTCCTTTTTTGATATAGGATATAGTCTTGGAAAAACCTGGATTCTCTGTTAATATTCTGATTTGCTATTTAATATGTAGTTTTTGAACTTTCAATCCTGATTAAACTAGTAAATCTGTTAATGAAAGTCTGTGGGATATACAGCATCCTGGTAAATTGGTTACCAAAAAAATGCTTTGAAAGAAAAATATTGTCACCAGCTGGAAAAGCATATAAGCAGTCTATAAACCATTACAAAAGTTATCTCCCTTAGCCCTTTCAGGAGTAATTTCTACACCTGCTCAACCTCTTCACACTGTTAGGCTAAGAGAACACAAAATACATCATCATCATGTTCATTCAGAGATGAATCATGTAAAATTGAGCAGGTTGCTGAGTGGGTCGGGACATGATGCATTTCTTTTAGGCCTGTTGCTTTATTTCCTTCAGAGCCTTTTTATTTGAACAAATTGCTATTCTGTAAGGTGGATTTAAGGAATTAAGATGATTGAAGCTGCATAATCAGACTAAGTACAGATTTAAGAAAATTACCTTTTCTTCTTGCTGAAGTCTAGATTAATGAGGAAAGATACACTATTCCCATTACATTATGAGAATTCCTAGCCAGATCCTTATCCTGGTTCCTGTATTCCAATTTCAAGCTTGCTCCACCTTTTAAACTCCCTTAGCCATTTTTAACTCTTCGTGTTCAAAAGATAACCCCAAATCTTACTTCACAAATAATTAGGGATATTCAATGAGAAGATTCTCAGCTACCTATAGCCATATCTTAAAGCTTCTTTCATTTGGCCCCAAGAGTGAGGTGCACTTCCAACCAAATCCTATTCTGCCTGCTCCGTGACTCTGATCTGCCATCTGCCCTCTTCCTGTCTTGGATCTTCTTTCTCTCCTTAGTTCCAGCCTCTCTTTCTGCACTGGCTTTCTCCTTCCGTGTGCTCAGATGATTCATATGATGCAGTCACATGTTCCAGAGACACATCCAGAGACAAAAGAAAAACAAAAGGAAAACAAAAGAGAAACAAAAGGAAAGCTTTTTTCTTTGACTCTGGATCTGCCTCTAGCTATACTTTATTTCTCTTTTCTTTTTCTAAACCAAGCAGTTTGGATGAATTGCCTGAACTTGCTGCCTCATTTTTGTATGGTTGTTAACTTCATTAAGGTGTAATGCAGCATGGTGCATAGATCTTAAGTATACAGTTTGATGGGATTTGACTAATTTATAGACTTAAATAACCACTACTCCGTTCAAGATATAAAGCATTTCCATCATCCCTGGAAGTTTCTTCATGCCCTTTTTCAGTAAATCCTTGGCCTGCTTTTCTCCACATTTGTCTGATTTCTATACAGGTACATTACATATTTCCTGTCTTTTTTTCTTCTTCAAGTGTTTTCAACAACCTCAAACTTCGAAACTTTTTGTAAACACGGTGTAAAAAACGTTTTCACGAACCAGTTTAAATTGCCAGCCTGTTACCCCCTCAAGTCTGAATATTTTAGTGTGTTTTTCCTCCAGCAAAGACATTTTCCTACTGGACCACATGCAGTTATCAGAATCAGGACATTAGCACCGAAGCAATACTAACAACTAATTCTCAGGATCCAATAAATTTTCACCCATAAATGTCCCTCATTGCAAGAGGATCCAGTTCAGAATCACACAGTGCATTCAGTTACAGGTCTTGTCAGCCTCCTTTAATCTGGAACTAGTCCTCAGTCTTGCCCAGACTTTCCTTACAGTGGCATCTTGGAAAAGTACAGGTCAAATATTTTATAAATTGTTTTGCAAATTTATTTGGCATTTTCCCATGAGTAGATTCAAGTTACACATCATAGGTAAGACAATCCCAGGAGTAATATTGTGTTCTGCTCATTGCATCCTGTCAGGTGGCTTATGACATTAATTTGTCCCTTTATTAAGAGTGCTCACAATGATCACTTAATTAAGATGCTACCTTTCAGGCCTTTCCACTGTAAATTACTCTTGGTCCCTTTGCAATTAATAAATATTTCATGGGGTGGTAATTTAAATCTATGTAAATATCTCATTTCTTACCAAATTTTTAAATTACATGTGTTTGTCTATTCTTGCGCTGCTATAAAGAAATACCTGAATCTGTGTAATTTATAAAGAAAAAGGTTTAATTAGCTCACAATTTCACAGGCTATACAGGAAGCATGATGCTGGTGTCTGCTTAGCTTCTAGGGAGACCTCAGGACACTTACAATCATGACAGAAGGCAAAGAGGAAGCAAGTGCATCTTACATGGCTGGAACAAGATTAAGAGAGAGTAGGGAGGTGCTGCACACTTTTAAACAACCAAATTGCATTGTTTTGCTACAACAGCAAGGGGAATGATGCTAAATCATGAGAAACTAGTCCTAGACTCACCAGGCCCTACCTCCAACACTGGGGATTACAGTTTGACATGAGATTTGGGTGGGGACACAAATCCAAACCATAGCATTACATATTTCTTTATTTCCATTTGTATGAACTCTGGTTTTCTATTTTATTAAATAAATTAAAATCAATTACTATTATTTATTCTGATACTCAAATTGGCAAAGATTTGACCAGGGCCAGCTCCTTTGTGCTGGCTTCTTTGTCCTTTTGACATGTCTTTGATACTTATTTTATGGCATAACAGAAGATTCAGACTCACCTCTTGCTTTTCTTGTCCCATGCCTGGAATCAAACATTTCTACTAGGAACATTGGTTCTTTTAAAAGGAAAATGATTTTTAGTATGCAAAATCTGGTTACACTCATGGCTATGAATGCAACACTGCTTCCAGGCTCTCTCAATGAACAGGACTAGGGAATACATGCAAGTTCACAAACACACACACACACTCACTTGCATCTACATTTGTAACTCCCTCCATATATACTGGAAACCATATATTCACACTGAAATTTCCAATTCCAGTCTACCACCACAGAGTTCATTCTAATTTTTTCAATTTCTAGATTTGTAACTCTCTTCTCTGACAGTGAAAAACAGACTCCCATTACTCTAAATATTTTTACTTATTTGATACATTTTCCTGTATGTAACTGATCTCATTCCTGCCATGACCATCTTACCCCATGAATATCCTTCTGCTATGGTATAGATGTGTTCACCAAAGATTATGTGCTGGAAACTAATCCCCAATGCAACAGTGTTGAGAGGTGGGATGTTTACGAGGTGATTAAGTCATAAGGGCTCTTCCTTCATGAATGAATTAATGCTGATATAATGAGAATGGGTTCCTGAGAAGGATGAGTCTGGTCTCCTTCTTCTCACTGTTTCCCTTTATTGCCGTTCCACCTTCTGCTATGGGATGACACAGCATGAAGGCCCTCCCCAGATGCCAGTGCCATGCTCTTGGACTTTCCAGTCTTTAGAACTATGAGCCAAATAAACTTATACTGTTTATAAGTTACTCAGTGTGTGGCATTCTGTTATATCAACACAAAATGGATATGAACACCACTCATGCTCTGATAACCTGTGCCAGGCTGCCACTACCATGTACTTTTCACCACAACAGGGCTCTGAGATCCCATGCAAGGCACTCCCTCCACTAGCAGGGTCCCCTTCTTACCTCAACTTGACCTCCTTTATCCTGTGCTGGCTGCTGTCACCCTTCCTGACTGGATACTTTCCTTCTTCTGCCTGTACCCTGACACCTTGTGCTGGGCCTCCGTGCTGGGTAGAACACTTCTTGTCTTTGCCTGGGACCACTAAACCTATGATCAGCCATCTTCCCTAACTCCTGACATGAGTGTTCTCTTTCCCTTTCTTGACCTTGCCACTCTGAACCTCGGTATTCCTCACATCCTTAGTGTACTGTAGCTGTCTTCCGGTCACTATCCTCACCCACAGAGGCTCTGACACACTACACTAGGCCAACGTAGTCTAGCCCCACCCAATCCTTAGGCTGTTGCCTTTCTTGCTTGACCCTAATGAGAGGCTTTTTGATTAAGTTGTTCAGGAAGTGAAAGTAAAGGAAGGGAACTGTTATTGACAAAATTGTTCTCCCCTCTTCCAAACACACACACACAGTTTATATGTTGAAGCCCTAACCCCCAATGTGACTGTATGGAGATGGGGCCTTTGAAAAGGTAATGAAGGTTAAATAAGGTCATAAGGATGGGCCCTAATCCAATAGGACTGGTGTTCTTATAGAAGAGGAAGAGACATTAGGGAAGTCCATTTAGAGAAAAAAAGGCCATGTGAAGGCACAGTGAGAAGGTGACCTTCTGCAAGCCAAGGAGAGAGGCCTCAGGAGAAACCAAGTCTGTTGACATCTTGACCTTGGAGTCCCAGCATCCAGACAGTGAGAAATGAATTTATGTTCAAGTCACTCAGTCTGTGGCATTTTGTTATGGCAGCCCTAGCAGATTAATATAGGAAGATAAAAGAAAGAGCTGCTTTTAGTTTTTACTTTATATTGTAAGCTACTTCAGTCCTCGTGATGGTATTGGATCTACTCTTGTTAAGGTCATGGAGAATTTTCAAATCTAAGTGAAATATTTTCAGTCTCCACTTAGGAAGAACTATAGCATTGAGCACTGTTGACTACTCCTTCCTTCTTAAATCCATGGCTGTATTGATCAAATAGTCCTTGTCATTTTGGCATCAAATATACTAGTTCTTCAAGAAACACATACTGTCTCCACCACTTCTGTCTAATATGAAACCACCAGTTGCACTTATGGCTTCCCAGATTAGGGAGATTATTTTTAACTGGTTAAATTAGTTCTGGTTATTAGGTGTTAAATATGGGCATTAACAGCATTAAAAAGAGGTATCTAGGATCCCATAATAAAGATTTGTGGCTCCTACTACTTATTTTCATCTTGCCCTATAATCAGTCCCCACAAATCCACATAATTTTTCTTGCATGCAAGGCATCTTCTTATGAAATGAGACCATATTTGTGACTTTCAAAATTCCTCCACATTATCTCTGATAGCATACATGTGTAAACAATGGGAAATGCTCTCATGTCTGTGGTTGTCTTTGCCGTGACCACTGGCAAGGAAGCCAGGAAGTTACTGCTGCAAACAGAAGTAGGCTCTCTACGCATGGAACTTAAATAAGTAAGACTTAGCAGCAACTCTCTTTAAAACTGCCTAATTAGGAGTATTGGTCTGTCTGCTGGCAAATTAGGAGGCCCCATGTGTTATTCCTAGGCTGCACTTTTGAAGACACATGGGCCTCAGGCCAATGCCTGGCAGGAAAAAGCTTTTATCTCTTTCAGAACAAAACAATATTCCACAGTGTCAGCCCAGTTCATCTTACTGGTATTGTCAGTGGATATTTTCATGTACATGTACATTTATTGAGTCAAATAAAACTCAATATATATATTTTTATTATACCTACTTTCTTTCTTCAAATCTCTAACTCAATTAATGTCAGCAAATTATCCAGCTACGCAAATTTAGGAATCCTTTTCTCTTTCTTCTTCCACATCCAGTCCATAACTATGTCTCACTGACTTTGCCTCCATAATGTATCTCCTCTCAGTCAACTGCTCTCTGCCCCCCGCCCCCATGGTAGCAGCTTTAGTTCAGAGCTCCATGCTTTCACTGTTGGACTACTGAAATGCCTTACTAGCTGTTTTCTCAGAGGAGATCTCATAGTCTAGTATCCAGAGTTATTATCCAGATATTTGATTGGTTTTATCTATGTATTTTGTTGGAAGCGGAAGATAACCCTTGTCAACCCCGTAATCCAATCAGTATCTTCCACCATCCTTGCAACATCAGAACATAACATTTAGACACCAAAGAATACAAAAATAAGAATGTTGAAAACCTGTTACCTAAATTGCTTTGTTTTGTGATAACCTAAGAACATTTGTTTTTCATCAAGGTAGAATCTAAAAATACAAAATACTGTATTATAAACAGTACTACTACTACTACTACTACTACTACTACTATTACCAAGTTCAGGTATTTATTCACCCACAAATGCCACCTCTATTCCCTCCCCTCCCCTAACCACAGTGGTTCATCAGTACTTTATATAGACTACATAGAATAATTGTATATGTTTTAAAGGATTTTCATACAGCAGGGCCATCTGCATTTTGGTGTCCTCTGGCATGGATTTCAGCATCTCTACGTTTTGGTCAGGCACGTCTATGCTTAGGTCTCTGTCTGCCTTTCTGTTGGATGAACATTAGTACAGATGTGAAATCTGGAGAGGACTGAGGCATGCATTAAAGGTGAATAAATGTTGTCGTGAGTTCTGAGTAACAAGACACGATCAAGCAAAAAGAGCTCTCTGAAGATTAAATGAGGTTATACATATATGGAGAGAGATCTGTGTTCAGTACTTGACTCATAGTAGAAAGTCAGTGTTAAAAGAATTGGTGAATAGATACTAGAGGTGTTGAGGATTGCCTTGAATGTTGGATGGTTTGTGAGTCTGGCAGGGTTGACAAGACATGATGCCTAGGTGGGATGGTTTAAGGTACTGTCATTGTGCAGTCATGCGTTCTTTGTGTCTACCAGTGTTTAATTCATATTATATTCTGGTTAAATATGTTTGCATATTTAAATTGTTTATTGAACGTATGGGAAATTTACAAATTATTTGGCATTATATTTTCATTGACTGGATGTTAGGTATGCTGTTGATTTTTTTAGAAGTCAATGTATTAATATATCTTTACTATCTATTTGGAATGACAATTTCCTAACATGGGCAGAAAACTATGAACCATGGACTGTTATTCCCACCTGAGAGATATGCACTTTTAGTATGACAATGATCATAGTGGATCTGTTTTCAGCTTTTCCATATCAGGTGTTTATTTTCACCTGCAGTCAGCCTTAGGATTTAACTAAGTTTCCAAGGTACCTGTAGCATTATTATTCCTGGCAGCCTAAAACACTCATACTTTTGCTCCCTTTCCCAGTATATTTTAGCAAGTGTTGAAAAGCAGCAAGGAAAGAAGAGTTTGGGCCCCCATTTTGATCTAGATGAAATGGAGGCATTGTTGTCAAAGGCCCTACAACTTGTTCATATGCACCTATCACTTTATGACACTTAAACCCTAAGGCAAGGAAGAAAGTAGCTTCCCTGCAGATTTCTCAGCATCTGAGCAGATGGGTGTGACCTTAAGCAGCCAACATTGCCCATATGTTGCTAATGTTGAAAAGAGGATTCTGAGCCAAGAATGACTGCAAAAGCCTGTCTCATCATACCTTCTCTCTCAGGTGGCAGCAGTAAATACGGTCCTCAGTAGGATTAATTAAATAAAATGGAAAGCACTGTTGAACATTATGGGCTGAAATGGAAGATACTGTACGGAAGAAAGTCCAATGGTGATTTGATCTCAGTGGGAAATGTTGGAGAAAATTCCTGACAAAATTTTCATTAGGACATCATCAAATTGGTCAGCATGTGTTTGCAACTATGAGTTAGTTAGTACAGAAGCTATAAGCCATAAAACACACATGTGACTAAGCTTCCGGCCTACAGAAGCAGATATTAAGTACAGTGTTTGTTAAATGTCAGCTTTATTTTTTCTGGTACATTATGAAGTGTACTCAATATTAAAAGAGGTTTACTATGCTTGAAGATTTTTTTTTCCCTAGAATGTTTCAAATAGTAATTTCTTTCTGTAGCTTTCAGTGACTGTATCTGCTTATCAAATAGCACAGACTAGAACCCAATCTCTCCTTTTGAAAGTTATGATCTAAGATGACACACTTTTGTGTATTAACAATACCATTGAATATCTGTAGAGGTAGAACACACCACTAGGCTTTCTTTGATAGTAACATTTTTTTTTTCTTTCTTATTTTTTTAGACAGAGTTTTGTTCTTGTTGCCCAGGCTGGAGTGCAATGGTGTGGTCTTGGCTCACTGCAATCTTCACCTCCCAGGTTTAAGCAATTCTCCTGCCTCAGCCTCCCGAGTAGCTGGGATTACAGGCATGTGCCACCACGCCCAGCTAATTTTGTATTTTTAGTAGAGACAGGGTTTCACCATGTTGGCCAGGCTGGTCTCGAATTCCCGACCTCAGGTGATCCAACTGCCTTGATGGACAGGCTGGTCTCGAATTCCCAACCTCAGGTGATCCAACTGCCTCAGTGGACAGGCTGGTCTCCAATTCCCAACCTCAGGTGATCCAACTGCCTTGGCCTCCCAAAGTGCTAAGATTATAGGCGTGAGCCACCACGCCCTCCTGATAGTAACATTTTTACACATTAGTTGAGTAAGAATGAAATACTTTTTCATAGGGGCAAAAAATAAAGTGTTTGTTAATAATTATAATATTCCCACAAGAGAAACATAATGCAGAGGCTTATTTCAATTTCAATGTAAAAATTAGAAACATAATCATTACAAAGTAAAATTTATATTCATATAAATGTATAGCTTAAATAAGTTTTCATTTTCTAAATATAACATGCTACCAATGTTGTTGATACTGTGTTTCAATTAGTCTTAAACAAATAGGTACTCTGGTTTCTCTTATATAGGGAAAAGAATAAATTGAATGGCAGGTCCCAGTTTTTCAAAAAATTGGTTTACTCTATAAAATATAAAATTAAGTGCTTGTTAAATATGAATATTAATACTTATGGACTATACATACAGTTAATCAAAACATTGCAGCTGTACATAACACTGAACAATAGCCATTACTGTCAATTTGCTCCTCTGTATTGCAAAGAAGCTGGCCAAGAGTTTGAGGCTCACTCAATTCTACAAAAATACTTAATGAGGAGTGTCATGCTGCTGGATAAGAAAGTACCGCTTTCTGTTTAATCCAGAGCACCTCAGATGATCAGTACTCAAGATCATAGAAGTCTAAATTAGTACAACTTAATGTGCAGTTTTGTTCATATGTAGATCAAAGTTTGGGGAAGGTGGAAAGATACTGGGTGCTATGATTTGAATTTTTCCCCAAAATTTGCGTACCTAAATTTAATCACCACTATGACAGTATTAAGATGTGAGGCATTAAGATTAAGTCAGGAAGGTATTGGATTAAGAGGGGATTAGGGCCCTTATAAAAGGACTTGAAGGAGCAGGTTCATTCCCTTTCCTTACTTCCTTACTTCCACCATGGGAGGACATAGCACTCACCCCGCCAGAGCATGCAACAACAGGGAAGCAGAGGGCAACACCAGGCACTGAACCATTCATTCAGTTCCTAGATCTTAGACTTCCCATCCTCCAGACCTGTGAAAAGTAAGTGTCTATTACTTATAAATTACTCAGTTTGAGGTATTTTTTTATAGCAGCACAATTAGACCATGTCAAAAATTGGTACCAAGAGTGGGATGTTGCTATAACAAATACCTGAAAAGGTGGAAGTGGCATTGGAAGTGGGTAATGGATAGAGGCTAGACTACAAAGGGTATTCTGCTGAGGGCTCAGAATCGTAGAGGTAGGAAAAGAGTGAATCTTCTTAGGGATTACTTAGGTGATTGTGATCAGAATGTTGATAGAAATATGGATGATAAAGAGCAATTCTGATGGGGTCTTAGATGGCAGTGAGGGACAAGGTATTGGAAACTAGAGGAAAGGCCATCCTTGTTTTAAAGTGACAAAGAACTTGGATAAATTGTGTTTATGTACTTGTGTTTTGTAAAGGTAGAATTTAAGAGCAATGAACTAAGATTTTGCAGAAGAAATTTCTGCAAAGTGTTTAGGGTACTGCACAGATTCTCTTGACTGCTTATAGTGGACTGTGAGAAGGGCAAAATGTATTCAAGATGAAATTAATAATCAAAAAGGAAGCAGAACGGAAGTAGCTGGAACATTCTCAGCCTGGCCAGGTTGTAAAGAATGAAATGGTATGTTTAGAATAGAACACCAAAAGTATAGCCAAGATAATGTTAGTATGGATAGAAGGAAGCCAGATACTATTCATCAGAACAATAGAAGAATGGCCCTTGAAGGCATTAGGGAGATTTTCAAGGCTGGTACTCCCATTGCAGGTCCAGAGTGCTATGTCCTTGAGGGCAGAATGGTTTCAAGAGATGGGCCCAGGGCTCCTGTAGAAACTTGGTTCTCACTGCCCAGGGCTGTTTCAAGTTTCTGCTCCACATAAATTGGCTGGGTGATCCTTGGCTGCCTCAGCTATGGCTCATGCAGACCCATGTGTGGCTTGGACTGCCCCTCTAAAGGGCACAACCAGTAAGCATTGGCAGTGTTTGTGTGGTAGTAATTCTGCAAGTGTGCAGAGTACAAGAGCTGTGAGGGTACGGCTATCTCCACCTAGACTTCAGATGATTCCATAGAGAGCCTTGGGGCACAGACACAGAATGGCTACAGGTGTATGGTTGCCACAGAGAGCCCCTACTATGTCATTGCCAAGCAGAGCAGTCAAGTTGGAACCACTACAGAGAGGCCCTGCTAGGGCGATGTTTAGTGGAACTGTAGGCGCGGGGCCACCTCCCAGACCTCAGATCTATAGACTCATCAGCATGCAATACCAGTCTGGGAGACCCTGAAAACACCTGATTCCAGTGCCTGAGAACTGTTGTGTGGGTTATGTGCAATGAAGACATGGGGGCAGAGCTGTTTGGAGCCATGGAGACCCAACACTGGCCCCTTTGTATCCAGAGATAGGACATGGAGAAAAAATTATTCTCATGCCTCAAGATTTAATGTTGTCTACCTTGTTGGGTTTTGGACTTGGGACATGTTACTCAATTTTTCTTTTCCATTTCTCCTTTTCAGAATGGAAATATTTATCCCATGCCTGTCCCACCACTGTATTTTGAAAGCACACATTTTTCTTTTCTTCAGGCTCACAGCTGGAGGGCAGTTTGCCTCAGGATGAATCATACCTTGAGTATTACCCATATCTGATTTAGATTTTATATATAGATAAGACTTGGACTTAGACTTTAAAGTTAATGTTGTAAAGAGTTTAGATTTTTGGGGCTACTGAGATGGGATACATGAATTTTGCCTGTGAAAAAGACATAAATTTTGGGAATCAGGGGGCAGAATGCTATGATCGGAATCTCCTTCAAAATTCATGGGTTCAAACTTAATCACCAATATATTAGGTTGGTGAAAAAGTGACTGTGGTTTCTGCCATTACTTTTAATAGCAAAAATCACAATCGCCTTTGCATCAACCTAATAGATTATTAAGCAGTGGCGCCTTTGGGAGGTGATTAAGTTCGAAGAGTGGAGTCATTATGGATTGATTTAGAGCTGTTATAAAAGGGTTTGAGGAAGTGTGTCCTTTCCTTTCTGTTCTGTTCACCATGTGAGGACAGCATTTGTCAGCCCCAGAGGATGTAGCAATAAGGTGTCATTTTGGAAGCAGAGTAGCCCTCGCCAGACACCAAACCTGCCAGTACTTTAATCTTGGTCTTCTCAGCCCCCTAGAGCTGTGAGAAATAAATACCTATTATTTATTAACTACCTAATCTCAGGTATTTTGTTATTTTGTTACTGTGGTACAAATGGACTAAGACACTGGCCAGAAGCCAGACAACTAGGCTCTGCATCTTCCTCTGGTATTTGCTGGATACATGCTCCCGAATTTCCGTTCTTAATCTTTAAAACGAGAGACAGTGGCTGGGTGCGGTGGCTCACCTCTGTAATCCCAGCACTTTGTGAGGTCAAGGTAGGTGGATCATTTGAGGCTAGGAGTTCAAGACCAGCCTGGTCAACATGGTGAAACCCTGTCTCTACTAAAAACACAAAAATTAGCCAGTGTGGTGGCAGGCACCTGTAATCCCAGGTACTCGGGAGGCTGAGGCAGGAGAATCACTTGAACCCAGGAGGCAGCGGTTCCAATGAGCTGAGGGTGCACCACTGCACTCCAGCCTAGGCAACACAATGAGACTCCATCTCAAAACAAACAAACAAATAAAAAACAAAATAAAATAAAATAAAATAAAATAAAATAAGAGACAGCAATAGCAACTCTGCCTAGTGAAAAATTGTTGAGAGAGTATGAGTCTGAAAGTTTTTTGTGAATTCTGAAGCATGGCCTCATTGTCATACACACTGTTGTTATGTGACATAGTAAGCAGTTGGGCATGACTTTCAGGTTTCTATCTGGGGTAGCATCTTTGATGCCCTACATTATTTGCTTGAAAGCGCATTACATTAGCCTTCTTATAACATTGTATGAATGGCTGTGATGAATACACTGAACTACACCTATAAAACCACTTGCATGCTGATCCGCTAATTTAGTTCAAGCTACACTGATATTTCTGATAACCTTTATGGTACAGCAACACTTCCAAACCCTTTTGTCCACTTGGTTAACCATCTCAGCTTGGAATAGTTAAATAAATATATGTGTGGGCAGAAGGATTTAAAGGTTGCAGTAGCCTTTAAAGGTCACTTCTAGGCCAGGTCCAAGAGTTGCAAAAGTAACTTTGTATTTGATAAGCGAAGTAAAATCTTAACAGTAAGGTAAAATGAACATAAAGTTTCCTAGTATTAATACTTTGTGTTTGGAACCTCATGCTCATTTGCTTCAGCATTTATCTGATTGCACAGGTGCAATGCTTTCTGTTGTCAGCAGGACTGAGGTAAGAGGAGTATGGACTTAGGTGTTTTGGTTATGCCATTTATGCGCAAGGTTTTATTAATTCCATTTCTTTATAAACCTGATTTTGTTCTCTGTCTGTTTTTCTTCTCTCCATCTCACACATACGTACACTCTTTCACATAGTATATTCTGTGCACTTTAACTACAGAAAGACCATTAGATTTATACTCTTAGAAATTCACTTAGCTTGGTTGAAATGGGTAAAAGAGGATTGATTGCCAGTGCTAGTGAATGACCAAACTAGCTTTTGATATCTCCATCTTTTACTCTGACAATCATCTACAATTTACATTAAAAGTGTTACATTTGTCCTGGAAATTTCATTCCATAAAGTCAGTGTTACTACCTGATTGGTCAAACAAAATAATATAAAATGTCTACTTAATTTGGACATATATGAATAAATGGAAGAGAGAATGAAAAGGATGATGGAAACAGGTAAAAAAGAAGAAAAAATGAAAAATGAGAAAGTAAAGATCGAAAGAGAATACAGAGAGAATGAAAAGGGCATTGAGCAGAAAGATAGATTGTAATTAGAGAAGTGAGAGCTGAAGAGGAGGACTCAGAGCCTTTCCCCCTTCTTTCTAGTTTGGTATGGCCAGTGACCCTCAACTGTTACAAATGGCATCGTGATATTCTCCTTTTCATGAATCTTTGTCCACGTCCTCAGAAGTTCTCCCTTAGGCATAGCCTTATTCATGTCTTCCTCATTCCACTGTGGCTTAGGGATTCCTCCATCTTGCATCACTTTCTGTCATCCCACCTAAGGGGAATGAAGCCTGTATTACTCTGCTTAGGCTGTCATTAAAAATACTATTGACTGGGTAGTTTAAGCAGCAGAAATTTATTTTTGCACAGTTTTGGAGGCTAGAAGTCCCAGATCAAAGTGCCAGATGATTCAGTTCCTTGTGAGGTCTCCTTTCTTGGATACAGATAGCTACCTTTTTGCTCTGTCCTCACACAGCCTTTCTTCTCTGTTCATCATGGTTGAGGGATCTCTCTCTCTCTCTCTCTCTCTCCCCCCTCCCTCCCTCTTCCTCCTCCAGTTTTATTAGATTGAGACCTCGCTTTATGACCATATTTAACCTCAATTACCTCCTAAAAGTTCTGCCTCCAAATATAGTGACATTAACGTTTAGAGCTTCAACATCTGAATTTGGGGACATGGTGTACAGTTCAGTCCACAGCAAAGCCACTTTCTGTGTTGCCATAGAAAAAGGGGAGACCCACATTCTACCATCACAGAAATCATAAATAGGTCACGAAAATACTCTGCTGTCTTTCGACTTTTCCATTTCCTACAGGCACAGTTCATTGTTTAAAATATGTGTCTTCAAACCTTCAAGCAAGACACAGTCGCAGTGTGTCTTCCACGATATGGAGATTTATTAATACATGAAAATACCTCAAACTGTCAAATAAAAGTGCCTTCAAATCTAGGTCTTTTTTTGAAGCTGATGTTTAGACAGCGTCTTCTGTTATTGGAGCCCACTTGGTTGCTGGCCACTCATCCTTGTCCACTCCAGTAGCTTTCCTGTGACTGAGTATGTGCTTGAGTGCTTCTCATTACAAGCAAGCCACTCTGATGTTTATGTCCATTGCTGGCCTGGCCTCTGACTCTTCTTTTCCTAAAATATTTAGATTTGCTACTTCTCCCTTCCTTCCTAGAGATCCTATCTGGCATCAACAATTCTTTGAGGCACTTGTTTCCAGATTTAGATACTCTCCTAATATAGGTGACATATCTACTTTTTAAAAGTTATTTATCAAATTTTGAAATTTCAGAAGTTTCAGGTATTTATTTATTTTTGTAAACAGTTGGCATGTTTCCCTAACTTGGTTTGCAATCCTTGGATCCCCTAAATGGCAATTAAGTTTCTGATATTCCTTTCCAGAAGCAAACACACACTATTAATAAAACAGACTATGTGTTTGTGTGTGTTTGCTTATATGTGCTATTGCCTGTATCTTCAGAAGTCTCCAAGTTCTAAGGATAGAGGCAATAGCACATATAAACATACACAAAAAAGCCAGGACATCTCCTGTGTTGGTATTGTGTATTATTATTATCTGTATATTCTTCAGTTGGTATTATCTATATATTATTTAGATGTGTCTGGGTTTCAGTCAGTGAATAAGATTCCTACTGGATGCCCAAAACGTCAGTGGGCGCTCAGGTGAAGGCCCGAATTCTGGCATACTTGTTATCTTTTGCCTTAGCCATTCAGACAGCTTCCAGTGGAGAAACCTGGGTCTATAGTTGTGATTTCTGAGACTCTGTGTAGGAGCTGCAGGAAGTCTGAATGGAAGGCTGAGTTGTGAAAATGCTCAGGCCCAGTGCTGAGATTTCTCATCAGCAGCTATACCAAGAATCCAGCCTGGTGCTTTTCAGCCCTCAGCAAAGTGCCTGGATTCCTTTAATCCTAGTGATGACATATGAGTAATCACTCATTAACACCAAGAACATTTGCTGTTTCTCTGTTGGCACTGTGAGGGCAGCAACTAACAGGCTTTGCTCCCTTGATATAAGAACCCATGAAGAAATGCAGAATAGTCTGTTAAGATGCCATTAAAAAGAAATCATTCTTTGTTGATAATCTTTGTAAAGATTTCCTATATCTGTCTAGAAAGTTTAGGTTTGAAAGCACTTGGAAGGTCAAGAAAACAATTAGTACATGTTGAGTTTGAGTGTGTGTGTGTGTGTGTGTGTGTGTGTGTTTTGAGATACGGTCTTTCTCTGTTGCCCAGGCTGGAGTGCAGTGCCATGATCATAGCTCACTACAGCCTCGAACTCCTGGACTCAAGTGATCCTCTCACCTCAATTTCCCAAGTATCTGGGACTTACAAGGGCACACAACAGCACCCAGCTTATTATTATCATTTTTAACTCTTTTTTTGTAGAGATGAAGGTCTTGCTTTATTGCCCAGGCTGGTCTCGAACTCCTGTTCTCAAGTGCGCATGCACTCCTTCTGAACTGGCCTCGCAAAGTGTTGGGATTACAGTTGTCACTGGGCCCATGTTAATTGTTTATTGTTTGTCCAACGCATGAAGTATGCAATATATTTTCTGTATGAAAGTAATGACATACATGATTGAAGTTTAAAATCCATTCTTTCTATTTATGCACATACGATTTAAAAAATATTTCAGCCTTGTGACAAAGGGCATAGGATACATATGTGGAGGTCATTCTAAAGCAAGGAACAGACATTTATAATCCGTGTGGGAACTTAACTAATGGTTATAGCATTCAAAAATGATGACCCACTTTTTCAGATAAATCATCTCAAATTAAGGAAAGAAATCCTATTCTGACACTGTTCTTCACTTGAATGTGTTTCTTGTCAAAGTGTCAGAGGTTTTATTTCTTTCCTCTTTATGGCCTTAGCCAGGATACAGTACTGATATGAGGCATTTGTTTTAATAACCTGGTAAAAGTTAATGCAGTGTATAATAGACTCTGAATGGGTTTGTCTTGAACAGTCCTCATTCACTCGTGGATAGGACATGTGATTTGTAGAGACAGTACTGAAAAGGAACTGTGTTGGGTTGAGATCTGATGGTATCTTTTTAGCCACAGTCATAGCAATGTTTTCTGTTTTAACTTTTCTCAAGTGGCAGTAGCCACTGAAAGTATTAGAGTGAGAGAGAGAGACGTGGTGACATTTCAAATTTTAATATGTCACATTTCACCATTTATGGACCTTACTCTTTTGCAAAATATACTTATCTCCTCTTTCCTAAGGGTTAACTGTAGAAGATTCTAAATTGATTCAACTCTCTACTCCCAACCTCTCTGGTACAGTCTAATTTACACACTACATTACAGCATATCTCATTTTGGCCTCTTTGGTAGGGCATTCTGAGGGAAATTGTTGAGTAAGGCCTATTATCCTTTTTACCATTCTATCTATTACTGGTCATTCCATCCTCCCGATAACCCCTGCTACAGGAGAGCCTCCCTACCACATGCTAGTTTCTCAGGGAATGCTGTTCCCTAGAACTTCTGGATTCTTCTCCTTTCTCAGTAAATGACCCCTGTTCCCTTGCTTCCAGGCCCTGTCCACAGGTGCATGACAGCAATGGGCTTAATCAAAGAGAGCAACCTCAGCTAATGGAGAACCAAGCTGATTTTTTTCCCTCTCCTGGGTAATCTGCTGCGTTTACTGCCTTGACTCAGTAAAAAGCACATGTCTCAGAAGGCTCCTGTGGAATGTAGAAATTAGAGCTGGTAGGAAAGGTATTTTTCTTTCCTGTAGGCCTAATTAGTTTCTACAAAAGCTACTCAACAGAGAGAGAGCAGAAGGAGGCAAGTCAACCCCCACAATGAGGACTGAGACGTTTTCTGCTGCCGAATGAGGGGATAACACTAAAGATTGTTTGATTGCCAAAGTTGCTGTACCATTTTCTTTCTCCAAAAACTTTTACACACTTAAAAAATACTGAAACAGCTTAGAACATGTTTTATTATTATTTTGTTTGGGGGAAAAAGAGATAAGTATAGGAATTTTATTGAGCTGTGTAATTTAAAAGTATAGTTTTTTATGTTAATAAAAATAATGATGGATTTAGTTTATATAAAGCATGTAATGAAATCTGTTAACCGCTAAATTTTACTGTTAATTTTTCACTTTCAGTTCCTGCCTCTCCCATACACACACACACATATATACATACGTGAGAAAAAATAAACATTTCATAGAATAAACAGGACTCTTGAAATACAATCAGAAAACTTCCCACCCTTCCCCCTCCCCCTCTCCTTCCACACCAGATTATTCAAAATCCTGTGGTCCTGAGTAAAATCTTTAGTAGACTTTCTGTCAATTCTTAGATAACAAGAAGTATTCACAAGAAAATTTATCTCAAGGCAATTATTTTCATAATTGAAATGTCATGTTTGTATTTTCTTTTTTGACTGTAACCTCTTACCTTCTCTAATTCAGACTTGGTTCCCATGGGAAACCTTCATTGGGAAAGACGGGGAAGGCAACTTTGCATCTCTTTCTTTATTTTGCTCTCCAGTCCTCTCACCCTCCTCTGAGATTAGCAACCTTACCCATATGATGTCCTTTTCACGGCTGTCACAGAGGTCCTGGTGTGAACTCAAGGGCACAGATGTTTTTCAATCTCTGATGCTTCACATCTATTAACATCCCATCGGCCAAAGGAAAAAAAAAGATCTTTCAGTGGAAGTAAGGGTAGTTGGGGGAACAGTAAATAGTTCAAATAGTAATTCCATATGCTATCACTGGGTAGCTCCTCCCCTTCAGCCTGATCTTCACAATGAAATTAGGTGGAGTAGAACTGACGGAGGAGCCAACTCCACCGGGTCCACAGCTTAAGACAGAACCGTCCAGCTGACCCCAAACTGACCTCTAGCTGGCCTGCAGATGTGTGAGAACAATTGCTTATTTTGTGTGCTACTGATTTTGTAGTTACTTGTTATGCAACAATAGATGCCTGATAATGGCAAGACCGGTCCACAGCAACCCAGTCCAACTCATTCTCACGTGACCCAGATCTGGTCTACAGGAAATAAACACCTTTGCCCCAGTCTGGGATTGTTGTTATGTCCCAAATACAGCTCTCTACTGTCGGCTGATAAACTGCTTTGGCCAGTTTTAGACTCATTATAATTATTCAGGTGTAAATCTGTGCCTTGAATTTCTCGGTCACACATCAAGCTTTCTGAGTGGTCTTCCTGAAAACATCTTCATAAAAGGCTTGAGGAGAAGGGGAAGAACCTTCTACCAGTCATTATGCTGGAGGATAGTTCAATAAAGCTCCTACACTGCTGCTGGTCGTTCTTGAGACTCAGATGAAATGAGTACTCATCTGAGGTTCAAAACACTGATATTGGTCACTCCTTTTGTGCCTAAGTGACTGCCTTGATAGTGTGGAACTATTTGCTATTTATGGTCTTGAAACTTTAGTCAGAACTGATACAGAATGATTCTCATTTTCTATCCTGTTACACACACACACAAAATCACATGTGCATGCACATACATAATGAGATCATGGTTTACAGATTGCTTTGCAGCTGACTTTTCATTTAATATGCTATGGATATTTTCTGCCATTAAACATTTATACTGCACACAGCCAGGTGCATTGGCTCATACCCGTAATCCCAGCACTTTGGGAGGCCAAGGCAGATGGATCACCTGAGGTCAGGAGTTTGAGACCAGCCTGGCCAACATGGTGAAACCCTGTCTGTACTAAAAATACAAAAATTATCCAGGTGTGGCACCTGTTGTCCCTCCTACTTGGGAGACTGAGGCAGAAGAATCGCTTGAACCTGGGAAGTGGAGGTTGCAGTGAGCCGAGATTGTGCCATTGCACTCCAGTTTGGGTGACAGAGTGAGACTCCATATTAAAAAAAATTTACACTACATCATTTTTAATTAGTTCACAATTTATGGTACAGTATCCTGTTCTGCACTTGGGTCATTTTTCCCCTTGTTTTTTTCTTTTATATCATACACTGTAATAAACATAATATAACTTCACAGAATTTCTTAGTGCCGTATCTCCAGTAGACTAAAGCTTAAATTTAATTCTTATAATATCATCTCTCTATTTCCATGTACTTTATTCATAACAGTTTTGGTATTTTAAATTTCTCCATCTTCACCTTTCTATGTATAGAGATTATGATTTTAACTGTTCTTACATATTTGATATCAGTGAGGATAGAGCTTGTTCTATAATCTAAGTGTCGTATTTTCCTTAAGTCAAGCCAATTGAGAGTAAATTAAAAACAATAAGGGTTTTCACAATGTACTATATTTTAATGAAGCAATCACTTTCCTGGATATATCCATTAATCAGGTGTCTAGTGGGTACTCAGCATTGTTCTTAGTGCAGAAGAGAATAAAGAAGAATTATGTTACTGTCTGTAGCACTGAAGGTCTAACTTCTTAGCCGACAATATAGATACACACAAAAATACATAAATAATAAGATAACTATACACGGAGTATATAATGGAACTATATGAGGTACTGACATTCATTTAAGTTATCACTCTTGCTGAGGTACTATGGTATATATAGTGTGACCTCCTAATTCAGATTAGAGATTTGAATCATTGTTTTGCCACTTATAAAATGGGTGACCTCTTTCAGGAGCCTTACATTTTTAAGGTTCAAGAATTTTTGTCATTAAGAAGGCGCTAACAGTGCCATCCTAAAAGACTTGTGAATTTGACATGTTGTGCCTTAAAGTATAGGAACAAAATATATTGAGGCAATTATAATTATTTGTGAGCAGAGTTAGAAAACCAAATCAGATTTGTAAGACCACACCAAATTGCTATTCAATATTATTGAGGTAGTTCAATTTCCTCCAACTTAGGTGTACAAAGTAGCCTCGCAAGTATAAAAAAAATTCTTCACTCACTAGGACTAATTTTGTGTTCCATATACATAAATCTTATGCCATTGTGATTTGGTGCTTTTTCTCAAGGTGAGCATATATAAACAAGAATCGAGGGTTTTTTTTTTTTTTTTCAGAAATAGTTTACCCAATATCTTATAAATAAATAGAATGTTTCATAATATTCTGAAGTTCATTACTTAAAAATAAATCACCCCATCTTAATGGGTACCAGTGTACACCTACACCATCTGTTTCAATCTATTTACAAGTTATAGAAACAGTGATAAGCATAACATCTCCCTAAGTATACGCAGAGATATTGACCTCAACTGTCAGGCAACAAACATGAAATTGTTTTCAGTATCCCATGTGTGAGCCTGAATAATTTCATACAGTGTCTATAATAGATTATAAATTTTTATATTTCAGCACTTTGAAAAATTTTTGCATAATTATAGAATTGAGTTTTGCTAGACCATCATATTGTAGAGCCCTTTTTTATTCCAATTGCTGAGACTGGTATAAAAAAATTGAGTTAGCAAACTTGTTTTCATGAAGCTAAAACTTTCAGGCTCATTAATCATGTAGTGGTGTTTTGTGATTTTTTTTCAAGGTGAACAACATTAAATAGGGTAATTATTATAAAGACCCTTATTCATGTAGGATTTTTTTGTTTATTTCTAATATGCGTATTATGATATTTAGCAAATATTTTAACCACAGGCGGGATGGGTAGTCACTTTCGTAATTTTCCAGACTGTTCCCTGGACAGCGAGAGCACAAAGGAAATGCACGTACCTTTATATATTCATGACAGTTCATCCACTGACTTTCACAGTTTCAAGTCATGAGATATAGAACACTCCACTACATTCAACCTGAGGTCAACACACTGGGACTTATGAGAATTTTGTTATTTTGTAACCATTTTATCTCCATACCTCTTTATACTGTACTGACCTTTTATAAGAAATGAATATGACAAGAGTGCAGTTGGCTGAAATCTACCAATTACCTCCTCCTCTACTATGGTGTTCTCCTGCGTTCATGATTTGTTAACTTGGGAGTTTAGAAAATGATGTGAACTGCTATTCCTTTGCATGTAATTCTGTATGTATGTTGTTGTGGAGGTGGAGAAAGCAATTAAATAAATACTATCACAGTCTATGCTAGTTGTGATGCAGTGGAAATGTGTTAGTTTGATTTGATTGTTAGACTTTAGGAAGGCAGTTCTACAAATTCAGAGAAAATTATGATTTTACATTTCAAAAGGAAAGAAGCTTGAACAGGATATTTTATTTTATTTCCAGCGTTTGTTCTTTTAGAACATTTTTTAAAAATTGTAGATTCCCTGGGTACTTGTGCAGGTTTGTTACATGGGTGTATTGTGTGATGCTGAAGTTTGCGCCTCTAACGATCCTGTCACTCCAGTAGTGAATATAGGACTCGATAAATAGTTTTATAAGCCTTGCCTCTCTCTCCTTTCCCTCTTTTGGAATCCCCAGTGCCAATTGTTTCCGTCTTTATGTCTGTGTACCCAATGTTTAGCTTCCACTCGTAAGTGAGAACAAGCAGTATTTGGTTTTCTGTTTCCATGTTAATTTGCTTAGAATAATGGCCTCCAGCTACATCCATGTTGTTGCAAAGGACATTATTTTGTTCTTTTTTATGGCTACATGTATTCCACGATGTGTATGTACCACAATTTCTTTATCTCATCTATCATCGATAGGCACCTGGGTTGATTCCACAACTTTGCTATCGTGAATAGGGCTGTGATAAACATATGAGTGTAAGTGTGTTTTTGGTAGAAAGATATATTTCCCATTGGATATATACTCAATAATGGGATTGCTGGATCAAATGGTAATTCTGTCTTTAGTTTTCTTGAGAAATCTCCAAACTGCTTTCTACAAAAGCCGAACTAATTTGCATTTCCACCAACAGTGTGTGTGTAAGTGTTCCTTTTTCTCTGCAACTTCTCCAAATGTTGGAGAAGTTGCAGAGAATTTTTTGACTTCTTAATAATACCCATTCTGACTGATATCTCATTGTGATTTTGAATTGCATCTCTCTGATAATCAGTGATGCTGAGCATTTTTTAACATTTTTTGGCCACTTGTATGTCTTCTTTCTAGAAGTGTCTTGAACATTATTTTTTCTGTTTAGATTTAGAAGAGAAAGGCAGGCCTAGGCTTGATGTTTGGGACTAGATGTGAAAAATGTTTTTTAAAAATGAAATACAGTAAATAAGTCTCATTTATTTGCCTGAAGCATTTCTCTGTTGGAGAGAATAAGCCTCACACTCAAAAGGCTAGAAAATTTATTGATAATAGAGAAACGAAGTCAAGTTATTGAAGAGAAGGCAAACGTGCACATGACTGCTGTAAATGACTTTGACTTTTCTTAACTAGATTAATTGCATTCTAGTGTCCTGAAGGAACTTACAGATGAAAAACAAACGTAAAAAATGAAAAAATTATAGAGCAAGATACAAGGGATGGAAGATTGGACACCAGAAACTGTTATTCATACTTCTAAATGAAATAAAAAATATGTATCTATAAACATTAGATATATGGCTATAATCATAGAATATAACATTATAATGTAAACAGATAAAATGTAAACATTAGAGAACATATAAACATTAGAGAATGGCTATAATCATAGAAAAGTTTCTAGCATGAATAATTAAAAGGATGAATTATGAGTACTTAGTACAAGTTGCTGTGATCAATGGGTTTATATATGAGTTTATATATGAGTTTGTATATGGCACATTGTGGCAGATACTGTAGTTTGGCTTATAATCAACCTTTTTTTTAACCACCTCACTTCTTGTTGTTCTATATCAAAGAGGCTTGGAAGTAGAATACTTGATTTTTAGCCTCTTTTACAACTCAGGGTGGACATTTGACACGTTTCTGACCTATGAGATACAGGTAAAATTTGTTGCCACTGCTCTTCTGCCCTTTATCTTTCTTATTTCTTATTGCTAAGAATAAGATACAAGAATTGAAGGTATAGCAGCCATCTTTGATCATGCAATTATAAGTCATCAAGCTAAGGATGAATGTAATTTAACAAATCTATACTGATAGTAATAAAATTCTGGGATGAAGTTTCAGATACTATAACTGAAAATGTATACAGTGGCTTAAGAAAAGTACACTGGAAAAATACCTAATTTTTAATTGATGGTAAACTTAATTCAAAGCAACACATGGTGTGAATTTACCTACAAAATTGTAGTTCATGTTTTTGCTACACTAAATGTAATTGTTTTATATTCCACAATTATCTGACCACTTCTCGACCAAGCTAAAGGGCAGTGGAAGATGTCATGATGGCCTGAAACTATCACTGAAGATAACTAATTATTTAGCTTATGGGAGAAGAAATTTAGGGAGCATGTGACTGCAGAGTTTAAATATTAAAAGGTTGTAACTCAGAAGCGGAAGTATACTTAATTTTAATGGCTCTAAAGTATAGAACCATGGCTGGAGGCTAGAATTTAGGAGACATTTTACCATAGGTTAGTAAAAGTTGAAATAAACTAGGTAAGTAAGTAATTTATAATTTCTTAAAATATGCAAGTAAAAGTTGGATGTCCACTTGAAGCAGACGTTGTAAAAATATTGTATTTGATAGGGTTTGAAATATATAACTTCTAAGGTCCTTATCAGTTATTGAATCCTTATCAGTTATATGCGTTGATGGTTTTATAACACTGATCTCTGCATCCCAAAGAGCAATATTTGGTTTTGTAGGTGTTTACAATTAATCACATTTGTAGATGTGGTAATGGCTCTAACAGTCAATAAACCTACTTCAGTAGATACATATTTGTTTTAGCTTAAAATTTTGGCTGACATGATAAGTTGATTCCCAGTGTTTATGTTTTACCATTTCCAAACTAAAAGATTACACATTTAAAGCTATAGGACAAAAAGTTAACTGTTTGAGCTGTTAAGTTTTTTGCATGACTGTACCTTAAAGGCCAAGATTATATAATGTAATTTATACTAAACAGAAAAGCAAAAGGAAACACTTTTGGCAACAATATGCACCTTTGAATACTTCATCAGTAGTCTTAATGGTGCATCAGTTAAGAAAGAGACTGGATAGATGAGGCCAGGCTGAAAGTCTCAGAACAACTTTAGTAGATACCCTAGACTGACTCTTTAAATTCCATTCTGTCATCATTAGAATGGAAAAGATTGAAAAGCTGAAGGCTGCATTTCCCAGATTCCATTGTGTCAGGGATTCTGGAAGCAAAACATTCTCACCACTTAGCTTCATTTGTGTGATTATTAGAGGGCGGAAAGGAGGCAAAGGGCATCTTTTGATCTGCATTTAACTGTTTTCCCTGGCAGATATGGTTGTGGAATCAGTGGGTTTCCTGCAGCAATATTTAGAGCCCATCCTGTGGACTCCTAGGAGTCCTGTGGCAGGGGCATGCCAGTGCAGCTAATGATTCCATCTAGCTCCAGAAGCATCCTCAGGGTTAGTAACTCTGTATAATTTTGTGGGTTATTCCTGGAGGCCCAGGCTTTGATTTGCTGCTTCAACCTTTCTAATATTTTGAGAGCCCTTAATTCTGTTTATAATCTTTTCCTGCCGAACTTATCTGGAATGTTTTCTGCATTGGGCCATGATGATTATTCATAAGTAAATACAAAATAAAAATGACTAGGCAGTAGTTGTGGTGCTTCCTGGCATGTTACAGCTACATTAAGATTTCCACAACTATGTCCTGACTACATCATGGTACATCATCTTTACCTCAGAACCTTGGCACATGTTCCTCCTGGGTCTAAAATATGATATTCCAAGTTCTTAGCTCGATCACCTCTATGTTTTCTTTTAAATCTCAGCCAAAGTACTCCTCAATATAGACTCAACTTTGACTTTGACCTCTAACCCTTACCTCTGATTTCTGGGATCTCCTAGTGTCCTATACTGCCTACTTCTTGCCTTGATCACAGGACTGCTGTTTTGCTACGCAAAGGCTTGTCTTTGCCCCCACACTGAGCTTTTTGAGTGTTAGTGCTAAATCTTTTATCTTTAGACCTAGCACAGTATCAGACAAATTGAAAACAGTTTATATTGTTTATTACATGAATTTATGTATGATTAATGCACAGCCAAGTGGAATATAAAAAAGACACTGTAATATTCATGACTTTGAACTCCTTTGCACAGTTGATGCTCAAATTTTTAGAAATTTTGAGGAAATGTATGTTGCAATATTTAAGAAAGAAGAATCATAATGTTTGCAACTTCAAATGATTCAGAAGAAAATATATAATAAATATGGTAGAATAACAAAAATTGTATCTAGGTAAAGGTCTCGTGGGTGTTCATGGTGTTATTCTACTGTTCTACGTATTTGGAAATTTCTGTAATAAATTGAGACAATATAAAAATATAACAAAGGAAAAATATGAATATATATGTGTTTATACATCACACACAGAGACATACATATGCACACAAACTTTCTCCAACAAATTTGATAAAACCTACATGGAATATTCATAAGATTTGTGTTTTGGGGTGTGTGTGTGTGCGCGTGCATGTGTGCATGTGTGGTGGAAAGGAATGTTAAATAAAACTCAGATAAACTCAGTTGAAGGACATAAAGGAGTTCTATTACGAAGGGAATTTTTAAAAAAACACATGTAAATGCAATTTAAAAATCATTATTCTATGTTACATTTGTTGTAGATGCTGATCACAATGCAGAATGAAGGTTGCGCATTGACCACAGTCTAACCAAATGTCTGCAAAGCTCTTTTAAATCTGTTTGAAACATGCAAGTATCTAAAACTTACATATTTGGCCTGCTGAAAAGCCCAGTGATCTGGAAGTTCATATTCCCAGGAGGATGTAGTGCCTAGGGGTGTGTAGTGGTTGTTCCCTTGACATAGTGACATGTCGTCAGTTCAGCATCCCTTCAGTCCAGTTCTCTCTTCTTACTCCAGCTTCTCTCAAACTCAGACCAAGTTTCTGTTGCCCTTTCATCATGGTGTGTGTAATTGTTGATTGTTTTTTTCCTTGTACTCTGCAAAAGATGGGGAGTGAAGTACGGGAAAACAGGTAGTTGGAGAGGGCCACATAAAATATAGGGAAATATATTTTGGTGGAAATGAATGATATCCTTATGTGTTTAATATGCAAAAGTGTCTTTAAAAAATACCACCTGGACAATACAATCATTCAAATTGTCTGCCTGACTTTTGTAGGAATTTGAGTTGACAATCCTAGAAAAAGAGAGAAAAAAAATCCTTTTCAATAACAAATGTTACATGTTCTATTCCATATTGTTATTTAAAGGCTAAAGTAAAGATGAACATATTATGTGCCAGACACTATTTGAAATGCTTTAGATGTTTTCAGTCAGTCCTCATGGCAACACAAGAATCCAAGAATGGTTACTAGCTTTATTTTAGAGTGGAGGAAACTAAGCCATCAAATATAGTATTTTGGTGATCAAGCAAATCACCCAAGGCTCACCATTCCAAATTAAAGGAAAGATTCAGTTCCTTTGATCACAGAGTCTGTGTTCTAAATTACTGTGCTATGGAATGCATGCTTACAATGGAATTTCTCTTTATTTCTTTCTTTTTTTGCAACCTCTGCCTTCCAGGTTCAAGTAATTCCCCTTTCTTAGCCTCCCGAGTAGCTGGGACTACAGGCATGCACCACCACACCCAGCTAATTTTTGTATTTTTAGAGAGATGGAGTTTCACCATGTTGGCCAGGATGATCTCAATCTCTTGACCTTGTGATCCACCCGCCTCGGCCTCCAAAAGTGCTGGGATTACAGGTGTGAGGCACTGCACCCAGCCGCTTGCTTTAATTCTCTAACTCAAATATATTTTTAAAGAGTACAATACCTCCTAGGGCATTTCTAATGCACTGATAGTTTCGGGACTTAAAGCCTAAAGATACACAGCAATTTGTCTGAATACCAGACCTTGCAGTTAGAAGAATTGACTATTCTATGATTGAATTATCTGATCCAAAATTAGTATTCATTCTTGTCTGTTTAAAGAATTAATAATCGTTAAGTAATTTGTGCCCCTGGGGGGAAAAAGCTATACTCTAAAGAAAAAAGTTATATTCTAAAGAAAAAGCAGTCGCCCAAATATGTTATGGATATTTCCCCTCTTAGAAATGAAGACTCGAACAAAATGTTTATCAATTCTCACCCCACCTTTCTCCATATATCCAAATGTGTTTGATTGGAAAGTGAACATCAGAATTTTTTGAACACAGCTATTTTAACTTGTGAAATTCTAGGGCAAACTTTACTCTGTTTACTCAATTCTCTTTCACAAAGATGCTTTCTTGGAGAAGAACAAAATATTTCCTTACATTGTCTGATCAAACTTTTTGATTGGTGCCCATGAAGTAAATTCTCATGACAACTGTCATCATTTGAGAGTAAAATAGACCCTTCTGCCTTTGCTAATTTAGAAACTGCTTTTACCACCACATTTCTAGAAATAATTTCTTTTCCACCATATAGGAAATTACATGTCAATTTTAAAATACCAGCATACATATTTTTAGTCAAATCTAGCTTTACATGACACTTCATTGAAGTCAGGAATGTAAGACAAAAAGAAGCTTATGTCTCCTCTGCATACCAAGTATGAAATCGTTGCTTGAATCATTTCAGATGAAAATCATCCCATGGAAGACACAATGAAAACAATGGCACTTCATTCATAAGTTTCATACCATTTATTTGAGAGAAAAGACTGTGGAAAAACAGAGTCAGACATTGGACATTTTAATGGCATGTATCGCCAAGAGCCGAAATATCATAGCAATGAGGGAATTATATTTTTGAGGCTACAAAGTAAAGTCTATAATATCAATTATACTCCCAATGAGTGGAAGTTAGGTTATGCTAAATTTTAAAACCCGTGACCTGTCTTAGATTTTCCTAAAATTGCATTTCATTGTATAATATTGCTACATTCATATTGCACAGAATTTTATATTTAACAAATGAAGTATTACGTCCATGGCTAGATGTTGGATCTTCAGTTCTTACAAGCATTGCAGTGTAGTCACTGTGTATACTATATTTTTAGATTAGGTGTTACTTGAAGTTTCAGACTGCAGCAGGGAAGTTAAAATTCAGGAACTTTCTTAGTAGAACTAGAGGTAATTTATCCCTGTTGTGAATAGCAAGGTTTTTTTCTTTCTTTTAGAGGGAGGAAAGATATACCTCATTTAATTGCACTTCATTTTATTGCACTTTGCCGATACTGTGTTTTTTACAAATTGAAGGTTTGTGGCAACCTGCATAAAGCAAGTCTATTGGTGTCATTTTTTCAACAGCACATGTTTACTTTGTTTCTGTGTCATGTTTTGGTAAGTATTACAATGTTTCAAACTTTTCTTATCATTATTTGTCTGTTATAGTGATCTGTGATCAGACATCTTTGATGTTACTATTGTAATTGTTCTGGGGCACCTTGAACTATACCCATATGAGACAATGAACTTAAACTGATAAATATTCATGTTCTGACTGTTCCACCTGCCAGCCATTTTCCTGCCTCTCTCCCTCTCCTCAGGCCTCAATATTCCCTAAAACACAACAATATTGAAATTGGGCCAATTAATAATCCTACAATGGCCTCTAAGTGTTCAAGTGAAAGGAAGAGTCACATATCTCTCATGTTAAATCGAAAGCTAGAAATGATTAAGATTAGTGAAGAAGGCATGTCAAAAGTTGAGATAGGCTGAAAGGCCTCTTGTGCAAACAGTTAGCCAATACTGTTTTTTAAGTATTGTAGCCAATACTTTGCATACAATATGTATGCAAAGAAAAAGTTCTTGAAGAAAATTAAAAGTGCTTCTCCAATGATAAGAAAGCGAAACTTAAGCCTTACTGCTGAGATGGAGAAGGTTTTAGTGGTCTGAGTAGAAAATCAAAACAGCCACAATATTCCCTTAACCTAAAGCCTAATCCATAGCAATGCTCTAGCTCTCTTCAATTTAATGAAGACTGAGGGAGGTGAGGAAGCTACAGAAGGAAAGTAGGGAATTAACAGAGATTGGTTCATGAGGTTTAAGGAAAGAAGCCATCTTCATAACATAAAAGTGCAAGTGAAACAGCAAATGCTGATGTAGTTGCTGCAGCAAGTTATCCAGAAGATCTGGCTAAGATCATTGATGAAGATGGCTATGCTAAACAACAGATTTGCGATGAACACAAAAGAGCCTTCTTTTGGAAGAAAATGCCATCTAGAATTTTCATAGCTAAAGAGAAGTCAATGTCTGGCTTCAAAGTTTCAAAGTACAGACTGACTCTTTTGTTAGGGGTTAATGCAGCTGGTATTTGAAGTTGAAGACCATGCTCATTTTCCATTCCAAAAATCCTAGGCCCCTCAAGAATTATGCTAAATCCACTCTGCCTGTGCTCTATAAGTGGAACAAAGTCCGAATGACTGCGCCTCTGTTGACACCATAGTTTAACGAATACTTTAAGTTCACTGTTGAGAATTACTGCTCAGAAGAAATATTCCTTTCAAAATATTACTGCTTGTTGATAATGTACTTGGTCACCCAGGAGCTCTAATGGAGATGTACAAGTAGATTAATGCTTTTTCAATGCCTGCTAACATAATATTATTCTGCAGCCCGTGGCTCAAGGAGTAATTTCAACTTTCAAGTCTTATTATTTAAGAGATGCATTTAATAAGGCTATATATACCTGTCACAGATAGTGATTCCTCTAATAGATCTAGACGAAATAAATTGAAAATCTTCTGAAAAGCATTCACCATTCTAGATGCCATTAAGAACATTTGTGATACATGAGAGGATACCAAAATACTAATATTAACAGAAATTTAGAAGTTGATTCCAACCCACATGAATGACTTTGAGGGGTTATACCTTTGAAAGGTACTTCCTTTGGTGGTACCTTGAAAGGTACTTTCTTCTGTGAAGGAAATAACTGCAGATGTAATGGAAATAGCAAGAGAACTAGAATTAGAAGTAGAGGCTGAAGACGAGCCTGAATTGCTGCAATCTCATGATCAAACTTGAATGGATGAGGAGTTGCTTCTTATATATGAGCAAATAAAGTGGTTTATTGAGATGGAATCTACACCTGACAAATATTCTGTGGATTGTTGAAATGATAACAAGGAATTTAAAATATTCCTTAAACTTAGTTGATAAAGCAGTAGCAGAGTTTAAGAGAATTGACTCCAATTTTGAAAAAAAGTTGTACTGTCTATAATGCTATCAAACAATATCACATGCTACAGAAGAATCTTTTGTAAAAAAGGAAGAGTCAATCGATGCAGTAAACTTCATGGGCTTATTTTAAGAAATTACCACAGCTAGTCCAACCTTCAGCAACTACCACCCTGATCAGTCAGCAGCCATCAACACTGAGGTAAAACCCTCCACCAGCAAAAAGATGATGATTCGCTGAAGGCGCAGATTATAGTATTTTTTTTTTTTTTTAGCAATAATGTATTTGAAACTAAGGTATGTATACAGTTTTCTAGATATAAGGCTATTGCACACTCAGTATACTATAGTATGGTGTTAATATAACTTTTATATGCACTGGGAAACAAAAAAATGTGTATGACTTTGTTTATTGTGATATTCGCTTTATTGTGGTGGTCTGCAACTGAACCTCCAATATCTCAAAGGTATGCTTGTATTCAATATTCAATGTCAGGTTTTTCTGGAAGGGGGAGGCACATTTTAGGGTTGCAGTACATTTATTAATTTAGAATCTGCTGTGAAATATTTTTATGATTAATATATATAATCACAATTGTGGGATATATTACTGCTTTTGAAGAACAAATTTTAAGTGTCAAATATTTTTCCCAGGCTTGAGCATTTATATTGGTACACAGAAATAATTCACTGGTATCTCAGTATGTCATTAAGAACAACTGAAAGGAAAGGCTGTTTTGGCCCCCCCATCCCTTTTGACTTAGTTATTGATATAGCAAAATATCTCATTATCGAGTATTCATGTCCAACACTGCAAAGATTACCTTTTCTTTTAACCTCCTCCTGCTTTGACTTCTGTTTCTTCATCAACTATTACTATTCCCTTTTCCTGACCCGTACATTCCAATTAATTGCCAAATCTAGACCGTTCTCTCTCCTATCATCTTGTTTTCTTAGTTCAGGACTGAGGCTTTTCTCATCTAGACCACTGCCACAGTAGGCGGTTCTTATTCCTTTGATTATAGAAGGTTGGCATGGAAATAATAAAATTCATAGGAATAAAGAAATACATGCTCCCAATTACAGTAAATGACATGTAATTCTAGGACTTGAAATATCTTTAAGGATCATATAGAAGGGAAACCCAGCAAAATACAGGGGGAATAAGGTTTGCTTTTGAGAGAAACATAAGCCAGATTCACCTTCCTGTTCTGCTACTTCCTATATAATTTTTAGCCATTTATTTACATTTTGTCAGCCTCGGTTTTCTTGTTTTTAAGGTATAGATAATAAAACTTATAAACAGTAGTCATGTCATTTAAGTAAAATAAAAAAAATTGATAAGACATCCGTACACTACGTCTCCAGGAGAAAAGAGGTCTATAATTCTTAAAAAAATCACCCCTCTCCCATATTATGTTCATATATATATATATATATATATATCCTCTCATAACAAACAAACAAACTCAAAACACAACTCATACAAATATTTATACAGTTTTTTAAGCAAGTATTCTAAGGAACAGCTTGCATCTTATCGTTCTCATGTTAAAATATGATTATCATATATAAATAAACAGTATACTTCCTCAGGAGAGCAGCTTCAAATTCAGAATTTGGTAACTGATTTGAGAGTTTTTCCTGCTGTCTAACCTGTATTCCTCATGTTTCCATATCAACCATATTTCTTTTGCTTCATATTTCTTAAGGATGAAGCAAGTACCAAGGTGCAGGTTTCCCTGAACTAGAATTAATTTATCTTCTGTATTTGCTTTCTCCTTCAGGAGTTATCTTGTGATGACTGAGCAAAACATTATTTTATGGTCTTGCAACATTTGCATTCGTTAGCATTCCATTATAGATAAATATAGTCTTTGCCTCTAAAGTGAAGTGAATGAAAAATAATGTAAGCTCCCATGATGGATCAGGTCAAGTCCTCAATCTAAGTTTCCTTCAGCAACTTGCCTTCTAGACTGTAAAATTTCTTGTGGAATGGTAAACTGTTTCATATTTCATGATTTTTGGTATCTCCAAAATATCTATATCCTAGGGTGTTACATCATCGAAACTTGCAGTTGCTTGTTGTTTAGATTTTTTTCTTTTGATTTGTTGTGTGAGTTAAAGAAAAGCAAAATGAGCTACACACTTGCCTTTCAGTATGATTAATGCAAATAAATTCCCCATGTCTTTTAATTCCTTAGAGGTCTAGTTTGTGCTTTTGAAATTTACGTCCTGTGGCTTTACTTCTTTTGGCATATTCTTTTGGTATTCTTTCTTGAGAAGTATCAGATCTTTCCAGGCCCCCTTTTGCATTTGGATAAGATCTCTGCAGAAATCTAAGTCTCTAGATAGAAGAATGATAGAAAAGAACACAGTCATAATGTCTTCTCAGCTGGTGGGGAGGAGGATTGTTTTTCTTTCCTTTGTATTGGTCAAGAACTAACCAGTATGCAAGCTGGTATTGAAAAGGTAGTATACTACCCAAATGATTTTCAAAATGAGAATCTCTGTTTGTTCAATTCTTTTTCCTGGTTTCTATATGTGTCTTCTGTTGTCTTTTGTTTAATTTAACCTTGGTTCTTTATTAAGAAAACAATCATCACTAGGGAAAGGATGCATGCTCATTTCACATCTTTTAGTGCCGAAAAACATTAACATATCCATTTCTCTTCTAAATAGAACCTTCTGAAATAACTTGGGCAGAATTTGTGTGAACGGAAACTCATTTGTTTTAATTACACAACCAGTGCAAAAGAAGTTCTAACATGTTCTTTTATATTGCTTTGCATCCTAAATGAGAATACGCATCCTATATAGACACTCTCATTTTTCAATTACAAGATGATAATAGTTCTGTTTTCAAATTTCATTGGTCTCTTGATTCTTTCTTCACTACAAATTTCTTTCAGTTTATTTTGACAAGAGATTTATGAATTCCCACCTTTTTATTGATATCGTTCTTCGCAATCCTACTGCTGACCATTGTCATCTTAAAGCCCGTGACCCTTCCAATTCTAATTGAGAAAATTAAACATATTTTATCAGCTTGAGCTAGTCCAAGAAAGTTACAGAATGATTGAGTTTTACAAATCTTTTCTCATGGTCACATACTGTTATAGGTTGAGAGTCCTGATGATCAAGCACAGACTGGGCTCTCTGGGGGCTCAGAATCCAGTGGGATAGATAGACCAGTAAGTTGGCAACTAAAATGTGTGCTGGTAAGAAGGGCTAGGGCATCCCTGTTTCCTCCTCATAACTGCACTCATGCTGGGACCCATCATCACCCATCCCGGGCCTCATTTTTAGGATAACTTTTCCTTTTATTTATTGTCTTCTTCATACTCAGCCTTCCAAAGTTTATAGGAGCTGAGGAGACCCATATTGATATCTGATGAATTCTTGGGGAACTGAGGCATGTCTTATTTTCAGTACTTAGTATAGTACCTGGCACAGAGTAAGCTCTCAGTAGAAGTTTGTTTACTGAATCACTGGATCTTGACAGCATTAGTAATGAATAACTGCATTCAGAGAAGCCTCCAGGCCAAACTTTTAGCAGGATAGGATTTAGTTGGCTCCTCTATTTTTCTTTCTGTCATCACACACTCTGACCTTTTATGTAACAAGTATAGTGTAATAGAATTTAGTCATCCGGGACCTCCCAATTCCTACCTATTCCACTGACCTGCATCTCTTTTTTTTTTCTTTTTTTTCAGATGTGACTTGTCAGGTTGTGTCTATTTGAATCTTTTATTCAGAGACTTTCAGAGATATTCTGGCAAATACTTATATTTTGATAGTTAACTGTAGTACTTAGCCTATTAATTTAGCAATTTCAGGCAATATATTTTTCAGGGCTAATAGAAGATATATATTTAAATATTTAAACTCTAAAAGACAACCTCAGCAACATTATTACCATCAACTCAATATTTAACATTTACCAAATATATTCTGTTTGGTAAAACTATATTAACTGTGTGACATTCATTACCTTGTTTATTCTTCACAATATTTCTATCAGATGAGAAAAGTGGAACTCCAAGAGATTATAGCACATGTTCCAGTTAACATGGACAGAAAGTGTTAGAGGTGGAATTGGAACATATGTTACCTGACTAAAGATTCTGTGTGTACCACTACTGTGTTATGTCACCAGACCCCACTCGTCCACTTTGCCTACTCTTCTGGGTATGCTATGGTAGCACTTTCTCTAATTTTTTATAATTTTAGAGCAAGTCAGTTGTGTTTACAATTGACCGACTTGACCTTCAGCAGTAGTTCTTACTGAAAACATATATGCCATTAAAGTAATTCACAAAGCTCTTGGGCATTTTTGGACATAAGCACTTGTATGCCTTTTGGTAGAATACCATTTCTTTATTAAAATCGTATTAAGATGATAGAGAAAAAATAAAAAATAAGTTAGTTACACTCATCTTGGCAATGACTTATCCTGAGAGAAAGCTCAGCATTTTCTAGGCAAATTACTAATTATGACAGAGTAAACTGTTGGGTCTCAGGACGCTTCATGAAATTGAAAGAAAAAAAAATAGCCCTCATTGATTTTCTTACTGTAAGGTATCAGATTTAGTACAAAGCTTTCCTTCCTTCTTCATGACAATTGGCAAGAACTATGTGTATCCTACTTTACTGTTCACATAGCTTTACACAACTGGAATTAGAGTCAAGATTTATAGGCAGAAAAAGCAACAACTCTTGTAGATAACCATTCCTCTATCCCTCCAATAAAGCAGCAAGGGTATAGAAATTGAAATTGAAACCTACTCGAGTCCATTAGAAGGCCTGTGCTTTAAGGCTTAAGAGACACTAAAGGATTTCTGAAGCAGAGAAGTGATTGTGTAAATCTGATGTTTCTATTAGTTGTAATTTTCTTTGAATAGTCTCCCATTTAATTTTCTCTCTTCTGCATGAGCAGTAATTCAGTGACAACGTTTTCAATCCACATAGGTATATTTAGGCATGCTGAGGAACAAAGCTGCTTTTGGCTCATAGTGTAGGCTTCTATCCAGTGCCCTGAACTGCTTTCAGAATTTACTTTTCCATTAATAAGTCCTTTCAGACCATGGAAACCATGCAGGGGGTTTGTAGAGAGAGTTTTCTTTTTTTTTTCTTATGAAAGAGTCTGAGTCTAGCATAGCTATGAGGGACTAGATAAATGAACTGAAACCAGTAGCTACATGAGACATTTGGTAAAGTAAATCAACACAGCAGGAGTTCCCTCTTCTCAATTGATCTCAAACTTATTTGAGAATTTTTTCTTTTATCCATCAACATTTTTTTCAAAAATATTCTTCAACATTGCTCTCTGTTTGTAACAGAAAGCCTGTCTTCTGTTAAGTGTGTTTATTTTCACTGTATCCTCTGTGTTTTCAGGAGAAGGCTGGAGAGAAGCAAGGCAGAGACATATTGAGAAAAAGTCTCCAGATCAATTTTGAGGGCAAAATAAGGATAAAATGAGAATGAAGAAATCCAAGGTTTTTCCTAGTTTGTTTCTTACTTTCATACATTAATTCATTCATCCTGGTCAGTCAGTGAGTCAGTCAACAGATATTTATTTGGTGCCTACTATGAGTCAGGAACTCTTGAAGACACTGATTGGGCAGATAAAGAAGGCACGACTGGCCACTGTCCCTGGAAAGCTTGAAGTTTGCCTTTATTGCTAACTGGCTGGATGCTTTTAAAAAAGTAAGTTAATCTCTCTTGACTTCAGTTTCCTCACATGTAAATGAGATGGCTTATTAGATGACCTGATTCTAGGATTCCAGGGCTTAATTCGCTATTACACCCTGATATGACCAACTCAAATCTAAAATTTGAATAAAATAAAAAGGAACTTCTGTTCCCACGATATCCTCTCATTCCCAGCCCTTATACTTCCAAGGAGAGTTTAAAAACATTTGATACTAATGTATTCAGGTTTTACTACAGGGATATCTTTCACTTATTTGACTTAAATTCCACATTTTTAATGTTCTATTATTTTACTGACTGGTCAACATTATTTGCTTAAGGCTTAGGAGTAGGAGTAGCCATAACTTCCTTTTGAAAAAGAAGTTTTGTCACTGTAAGCCACAATAAAGAGAGGTAACATGTCTTGATCACCTACCCTGTGCCAGGCCTCCAGCTTGGTATTTATAACCAATCTTCCATTTAATCCTAATGGTAAAATAATTAGCTGAGATCCTTTAACAAGCAAGAGATGAAACCAGTATTTGAGCCCAGGTCCTCTGTTTCTAGAGCCAGCATTTTTTACCTGTATTGTATATTCAAGTGGGGAAAGAGACTCAGGAGGTGATATTTTGGGAATGAGTGACCAACTATTCTGGTGTGCCCAGGACTGTGCTGGTATTAGCATGGGAGGTCTTGCATACTGGGAAAGCCCAAGCAAGCTGGGGAGAAAGGGTCCTTGGTTATTAGTTTGGTGCAAAAGTGATTTTGATTTTTGTCATTACTTTTAATGTTTAGAGTGGAAATAACTGAACACTTCTAAGAGTATCTATTCTGTGAGGCTTACAAAAAATTAATGACCACTTTACAGAAATGTGTTTTGCATTGTGGTATTTTGAAATAACATTTTTCATTTTAGTGATAAAGAGGTACAAGTCACCCTTATATAGTTTAAATAAATGATGTACTTTGTTTTATAACAGCAAAATTTCAGGAGGTAATAAAATGGTAAAAACAAAAAAAAAATTCTCCTATACTGGTCTGAAAGTCTCCATTTAAGAAATTAAAAGGCCATCTTAAAAACAATTTTTAAGGTAAATAATGATATCAGAACAATAGAGACCAGAATATAAAAAAATTGAATATATTCAAAGGAAATTGAATAAAAAATAGTAACTCAAGAAAGAGAAAAAATAAACTTCAAATAGAGATTTATTAATCATGGTTCTATTTGCATGATGCTGAACATCTGAACAGTATTTGAAAATGTTTGTCAAATATTTAAGTGAATAATTAGCACATAAAGTTATGCTTTTGGAAATTGCTTTGAAGCTATCAGTTTTATAGTTAATACTTGGCACTTTCAAGTTTTAGTCTTTAAACATTTTTTAAAATCAACTTTTGTTTTAGATACAGTGAGTACGCATGCAGGTTTGTTACATGGGGGTATTGAGTGATGCTGAGATTTGGGATATGAATGATCCCATCACCCAGGTAGTGAGGATAATACCTGATAGGCAGTTTTTCAGCCCTGATCTGCTTCCCTCCCTCTCCCCTCTTTCCAAGTTGGAGGCCCTTTATCTCTTTCTCTTGTCTAAATGCTCTGGCTAGGAACTACAATGCTGTATTGAATAAAGTGGTAAATGTTGGCATCCGTGTCTTATTCCTTAGTAAGAAGGCTTTCCATTTTTCCCCATTCAGTATGATATTAGTTGTAATCTTGATATATTTGGTTTGTATCTGTTTTTTTTAATGCCCAAGTTATTGAGGGTTTTTATTATAAAACAGTGTTGAATTTTATTAAATGCTTTTTCAGCATCTATTTGAATGATTGTATGGTTTTTGTCCTTGTTTATGTTGATGTGATATATCATGTTTATTGGGTATTTTGAGCCATCCTTGCATTTCTGTGATGAACCCCACATGGTCTTGGTGAATTATCTTTTTAAAGCATTGTTGAGTTCTATTTGTTAGTATTTTGTTGAGTGTTTTTGCATTTATATTCATCAGGGATGTAAGCTAGTAGTTTTCTTTTTCTGTGTCTTTGATATTGCTATCAGGATTATACTGGCCTTATAGAATGAGTTTGGAAGTATTTCTTCCTCTTCAATTTCCTTTTGAAGAGTTTGATTATCATTGGCATTAATTCTTTAAATGTTTAACAGAATTCAGGAGTGAATCCATGATGTCCTGGGCTTCTCTTTAGTGGGAGACTTTTTATTATTGCTTCAGTCTCACTACTTATTACTGATTTGTTCAAGTGTTCTATTTCTTCATGGTTCAATCTTGGCAGATTGTAAATGTCCAGGAATGTAAGCATTTCTTCTAGATTTTTAAATTATTTGTGCATAGTGGTTCATAATATTCTCTACAATATTTTGTACTTCTGTGATATTAGTTGTAATGTTTTCTTTTTAGCTCTGATTTTATTTATATGGATATTCTCTCTTTTTTTCTTAGTGTAGCTAAAGGTTTGTCAATTTTGTCTTTTAAAAAACAATTTTTTTTTGTTGATGTGTATTTTTTGTCTCAATTTCTGCTCTGCCTTTTATTATTTCTTTCCTTCTATTAGGTTTGCGGGTTAGTCTGTTCTTGTTTTTGTACTTCCTTGAGGTTCATCATTCAGTTTTTATTTGGAGTGTTTATGTTTTCTTCCTGTAGGCATTTATTGTTATAAACTTTTCTTTTAGTACTGCTTTTGCTGTATGCCATAAATTCTGCTATGGTGTGTTTCCATTTTCATTTGTTTGAAGACGTTTTCCATTTTCTTCTTAATTAGTTCATTGATCCATTGGTCATTCAGCAGCATGTTATTTAATTTCCATGTATTTGTACAATTTCCAAAGTTTATTTCCTTACTTAGTTTAGTATTATTTCATCACGGTCAGATAATACTTGATATAGTTTTGACTTTTAAATATTTGTTGAGACTTTTTTTGTGGCCTCATGTATGGCCTATTCTGAATAATATTCCATGTACTAACAAAACAATGTTTATTCTTCAACAGTTGAATGAAATCTGTAAATATCTGTTAGGTCCATTTGGTCTACAGTGTAGTTTAACTCCACTATTTCTTTGCTGATCTTCTGCCTAGATGTTCTGTCAATTGCTTAAAGTGAATTATTGAAGCCCTCTACTATTATTATATTGCAGCCTCTCTTTCTCTTTAGATCTATCCATATTTGTTTTATATATTTGAGTGCTTCAGTGTTAGGTACATACAGATTTACTATTGCTGTATCTCTTTCATCATTGACGCATTCATCATTATATATAATAACTTTATTTGTCTCCTTTTGCAGTTTCTAACCTAAAATTTATTTTGTCTAATAGAAGTATGGCTACTATTGTTTATCTTGTTTTCTTGATTTCTCTGCTTGGAATATCTTTCTCCATCCCTTCATTTTCAGTTTATGTGTGACTTTATAAGTAAAGTAAGTTTCTTGTAGACAGCATACAGATGAGTCTTTTTAAAAATTTATTTAGCCACTGTCTTTCAAGTAGAGATTTAGTCCATTTACATGTAGTGTTATTATTGATAGGTAAAGACTTATACTGCGATTTTATTACTTGTTTTCTAATTGTTTTGTAACTTCTCACTTATTTTCTTCCTATCATTTGGGATTAAGATATTTTGTTGGTGGTATATTTTAATTCCTTCATTTGTATTTCTAGTGTATCTATTCTAGGTTTGTGCTTTGTGGTTACTATGAGGACTAAAAAACATCATATAGTTATAACACACATTTAAAACTGATACCAATTTAACTTTTATTGCATAAAAAGGAAACAAATAACCTCCACCCCCAAAAATTTTGTACAAATTAATTCCCTTCTTCCTTCACATTTTGAATTTTTGATGTCACAATTTTCATTTTTTATATTGCCTATCTCTTATCAAATTGTTTGTTTTTAGTATTGTTAATAGCGTTGTCTTTTAGTATTCTTACTAAAGTTATAGGTGATTAAAACACCATGATTACAATATTCATATGATAATCGTGTTAGCAATTTTTTCTTTCAGTTCAAAGAACTCCCTTATAGCATTTGCTGTATGACAGGTCTGGCTGTGATAAATTTCCTAAGCTTTTGTTTGACTTGGAGAGTGTTTTTTTTTCTTTCCTTCATTTCTGAGGAATAGCTTATCTGAGTAGCACATTATTCTTGGTTGGCATTTTCTTCCCTTCATTAATCTTTGTAAATCATCTCACTCCCTCTTGGCCTGTAAGATTTCTGCTGAGAAGTCTGCTGCCAGCTGTATTTGCTCTTTCTTGTATGTTATTTAATTATTTTCTCTTGCTTCTTTCTATAGCCTATCTTTATGTTTCACCATTGAGAGTTTGATTATAATATTAATAAGAATATTAAATGTTTTTATTTGGGTTGTATATAATTGGTGATCTTTTAACTTCCTGTACCTGAAGAGATTATCTATATCTCTCTCCTGGTTTAGAAAGTTTTTGCTATTATTTCTTTGGATAAACTTTGTACTCTTTTGCCTCACTCAGTTTTTTCTTGCACTCCAATAACCCAAATATTAGCCTTATAGGGTTTCATAGATCCCTTAAAACTTGATTATTCCTTTGCTTTTTCTTTAAAAAAAAACTTTTTTTCTCTTCTGTCTATATTTTCAATAATCTCTTTTAAACTCAATGATTCTTTCTTCTGTTTGATTTATTCTGCCATTGATGATCTCTATTGTATTTTTCATTTCATTTATAGTGTTTTTCAGCTCCAGAATTTCTGTTTCTTTTTTTAATCATTTCTCTCTGCTAAATTTCTCTGTTAAATGTTTGAATTGGTTCTCTGTTATAATCTTGAAGTTTGCCCAGTTTCCTTAAGACACATGTTTTTAATTGTTTTTCTAAGAGGTTATGCATCTCCATTACTTTAGGATTGATGTCTGGTATCTTACTTTGTTTGCTTGATGAGGTTGTATTTCTGATCTTCTTGATGCTTGTGAAAGTGCAACAATGTCCACCCATTGAAGGATTAGGTATTTATTTTGGTTTTCAGAGTCTGGCTTTGTTTTTACTTGTCCTTCTTCAAAGGGTCTTCCAGAGATTCTAAAACAACTGACCATTGTGTTCCCTGAGCCTGTGACCACGGCAGCCATATTAGCACTAGAGGATGCTCTAATCAGACTTCCTGTGAGTCTCATGAAGATGCCAAGGTTGTAATGGCTTCCTGGTCTTCATGGACATGGGGAAAACCCAAGGAGGGTACTCTGTGGGAATGCTGGCCAGAAATTTCAGCTCAGAAAACCATCCTGATGGTCCACATAGGCATGTCTCACAGAATGTCTCTGCACAGGTAGGATGGGTTCCCAACAGCAGTGAGAGGGGCTGGAGCTCAGACTTGGCCCTGTTGGGATATGTGGTGGGAAAGAGGCTGGAGAGCCTGGTCTTAGCTCAGTGAATTTCATGTTGTCCTGCAAGTTCTGGCACAGATAGGATAGTTACAAACTGTAGAGAAAGGGGAGAGAGCTGTTACTGAGCCACATTGGGATGTTCTGTGGGATGGAGGTTGGTGGGCCTGTCACATTGGTTCAGACGGGCATGTGTCTTCCAACAGACTTCCACACAGACATGGTAGTTCCCCAACTGCAGCAGTAGTGGCTAAAGCTAAGACTGGACTCCCCTAGAATCTGCTGTGAGACAGAGGCTGGAGGTCTCGATCTTAGTCCAGAGGGGAATGTTCTTGGACAGATAAGATAGTTCCTTAACTGTAGCAGAAGAGTCCAGAGCTTAGATGGACCCACTTAGGATTTGTTGAGGGAAAGAAGCTGGAGAGCCTGTTCTCGTTAGCTCATGCTGGCATGTGTCTCCCAGCAGGTCTCAGCACAAATGGGAAAGCTTCCCAACTGTAGTGGGAAGGGTTGGAGCTGAGACTTGCACCCCCAAGATCTGCTGTGGGGCTGAGGCTGGAGAGCCTGGTCTTGTTGGCTCAGAGGGTCGTACATCTCCCCACAAGATCCTGCAGAGCCAGAATAGTTCCCTTATTGCAGGAGGAAGTGTCAGAACTGGGACTGGGCTCCCTTGAGATCTGCTGTAGAATGGAGGCTGGAGAACTTGATCATTGGCTAAGAGGAGTGTGCTTCTCCCAGCAATACACTGAAGGCTCCCAAAGAGAGACTTTTGACTGCAGATGGATGCAGAATTCTTGTCATGGGGGATATGAATGGGTTACCTTTTATTCTGCTATTTTGGTGACATCACTCCCTGGATCTCTTTTCTATTTACACTGAGTCTGTTGGTGATCTCTCCCAGTTCCATTGCTTTAAAAATTATCTCTACACTGTATCGGGATAACCAGCCCCCAATATTTCAATGTAGATTCTTTCTATTTTCCATAAGTACTGACTGGCTGAGAAATAAAGAGAAAGAGTACAAAGACAGGAATTTTATAGCTGGGACTCCGGGAGTGACCTCAAATGTCAGTAGGACTGTGATGGCCCCTGAGCTGCAAAACAAGCAGGTTTTTATTAAGGGTTTCAAAAGGGGAGGGGGTGCAAGAACAGGGAGTAGGTCACAAGATTAGATGCTTCAAAGGGCAAAAAGGAGAACAAAGATCACAAGGCAAAGGGCAAAAGTGGAATTACTGGTAAGGGTCTATGTTCAGCGGTGCACGTATTGTCTTGATAAACATCTTAAACAACAGAACACAGGGTTCAAGAGCAGAGAACCGGTCTGGCCTCAAATTTACAAGGGTGGAATTTCCCAATCCTAGTAAGCCCGAGGGTACTGCAGGAGACCAGGGCATATTTCAGTCCTTATCTCAACCACGTAAGACAGACACTCCCAGAGCAGCCGTTTATAGACCTCCCCCTAGGAATGCATTCCTTCCCCAGGGTATTAATTATTAATATTCCTTGCTGGGAAAAGAATTTAGCAATATCTTCCCTACTTGCACGTCCATTTATAGGCTCTCTGCAAGAAGAAACATATGACTCTATTTTGCCCAATTCTGCAGGCAGTCCGACCTTATGGTTGTCTTCCTTTGTTTCCTTAAAATCACTGTTATTTTGTTCTTTTTCAAGGTACACTGATTTCATATTGTTCAAACACACATGTTTTACAATCACTTTGTACAGTTAAGACAATAGTGGTCCTGAGGTGATGTACATCCTCAGCTTATGAAGATAATGGGATTAAGAGATTAAAGTAAAGACAGGCATAAGAAATTATAAAAGTATAAATTTGGGAACTGATAAATGTCCATATTAAAATGAAATCTTCACAATTTATGTTTAGAGATTGAAGTAAAGACAGGTGTAAGAAATTATAAAAGTATTATTTGGGAACTGATAAATGTCCATGAAATCTTCACAATTTATGTTCCTCTGCTGTGGTTCCAGCCGGGCCCTCTGATTGGGGTCCCTGACTTCCTGCAACAATGCTGAATATACCCACATTTCTTTCTCAAGCCTGAATTTATTTCCTGACCCCAGTATTATGTATTCAACTCCTTAGACAACATCTCTACTTGGATATATTTAAAAGTTTCTAAAACCTGATATGTCCAAAACTGAGCCCAGACTGCCATGCCCTAATTTTTCTTCTCCTGCAGAGCTGTTCTCCACCACCTGGGGAATGGCAATTTCATCCTTCTAGTTCCTTAGGCCAAATACCTTAGAGTCATCCTTGACCTCTTTCTGTTCCCTGCATCCACATCATCTCTGTCAGCAAATCCTGGCAGTTCACCTTTGCCATATAACCACTCATGACAGCCTTTTTTGCTATCAAACTCTTTTCTAAATACCAATATTTCTCATTTGAATTATTGCAATACCCCCCTAACTAGCCTCCATTCTTACTCTTGGTGATGGCAAACAAAATTATTTTTTAAAGAGATGTGAGACCCTGTCACTTTCATGTTCGAATCTCTTCTCATACTAAGTAAAAGCCAAGAGTATTACAGCAGCCTATTATCACACACAGTCTGAATTTTTTCATTCTTCTTTTCTCCGTTTTATCTCCTATAACTCTTCTGCAAGCTCCCTGTCCTGGAACTGCCTAGGTCAAGCTCCTACCTCAGCGCCTGTGCACTTGCTTTATTCTGGGCTTGAAATAGTCTTCTCAAAGACATCTGCACAACTCCTTCTCTTCTTTTTTCAGTTTCTTATACCAAAGTTACATTCTTGATGTGGCCTTTCCTGACAACTTTATTTACAATTATACTTATGTACTTCTTCAGCACCAGCACTGCCTACCTTCTCTGCTTTACTTTTCCCCTAGTGTTGTACCCATAGTCTAAACTGGGCCATCAATATCAGCACTATAATTTTATTAACAATAGCAGTGTTATCCAAAGTCATAGGATGGTGGATGTTATCTGAGAAGATGTTGGGATTTTAGTAGAGTCCTGGTCTGTCTTTAGCAATTAGTCCAGTTCATCATCATATCATATGACCAAAATATTTCCCAGAATAAGGTCACTAAAGTTTGCAGGCCTCTGTTTTATACTGTCAAATTCTCAAAACAGGAGTGGTCTCAGCAATATATGGCTTCACGTTTTCAGGCTTCTGGTATAATCGAGCTGAGATGCCATATCATGTCTTACTCTGAGCCTCTTTCAAGGCATTAATGTTATATTGAATTTCCTTCATTGCATAATCCATTTATTCGTTTATGTACCTTCAACTACTATTCCTCCTTCTCTTAAAGTCAGATTTTACCCTATTGGAAGGTACATTAGGATCAGCTACTGTGCTGAACTTCAGGCAGCAATACTGGTGTAGTAAGTGCTTCCCTGTCAGCCCACTCCCATCCATATAGGGTAGACTGGGAACAGAACATGTGGGCTATCTTACCCCCTAAGACATACAGCTGTGTTCACCATCAACTCTAGTTTTTTCAGATGGGGTGAGGTACGGTTCACCCCATCAGGACCTTGGGAACTCTGGCACTAAGGTTTAAAGTTATATTTGCACTTTCTTGCTTCCAGCAAGGATCATTCCAGCTTTTGCACTTACTGTTGAAGTTTAAGCTTTGGGACCACTGCATTAGGTTAAAAAAACAAGGTAATAAATATGGAGATTTAAAAACTTGAAGTGATGTGGGAAAAATTGTATAGTTATGTCAGCATTCTCCCTTGGCCCCTGTTCCTTGGGTCCAACATAAAAATGGAAGAATCTATCCAATGGGGTTCTTCCCTTGCCTTCCTCCCCATGTTGAGTGTGAGCACACATTAGTGAAGATGTGTAAACCAGTCCTTCATTCTTGAAACAACCCATGTTTTAGTTGTTCTTTCCAATTCACTGGCACACTATTCTTCTGAGAATGCCATTTCTCCACCCATTATTGTTGCCAATGTAAAGTGTATTTCCTAGTCTGAAAAAAATGTGACTTGGTGGTCCAAACTGGTGCGATATCTTCTGTCTGGTTCTTTTGTAGTACTCTCAATATTTTCATCTAGCAGCAGGTAAGCAAATTTCAGTCCAGAGTAAGTGTCTTTTCTTATTAGGACATATTTGTTGCCTCATGGAGCTAATGACATCAGCCTAACTTGCCAGTTAATTGCAAGGTCTTATTCCTCCCAGGGAGTCTTCCCCATAGCCATCTGCAGTCTCTGTATCACTTGTTGGTAAACAGAACAGTTATTCTTGGCATTTTATGCATTAGAGTGCAATTCTAATGCAAATTCTACAGAAAGAATATGTCTAGACTCAGTCCATCTCTGCATTGTTGTGGTACCTCCATTCCCCCTCATTTCATGGACCCAGGTGGCCACCTCAGTCAAGCACACCAGGAAATCTGTTCATCGTTTCTGACCACTTTTCCATTCTGAAAGGGGGCTCCTTTGATGGGCATCAACATGGCTTAATGTAATGAACACCTCAAATTCTATAGTGATGTCTATAGGACCATGCACCATATTGATATCACTTTAATAGGCTCTTTTTTCATTGGCCTGTTACCTGATCATATGGCCAGGCTCTGGACAAAACAAAATGTAGGGGCAAACCACTCAGTTCATCCCATCAAGCTTATTTGTTCTACCTTCTTTTATCAGAGTTATAACCTTCCAAACCGGATACTGTCCATTTACCTTGAGACTGTCATCTCTAAACCAAGAAGTTCCTTTTTTGGTCAGCCAAGAGCTATTTGTGGCCACCAGTCAAGTAGCATTAGGGTCTGGTTACCATTCAGGTGGTTCCAAAGTCTTAGGGAAAAAGAGGCTCTCTGCTTGTTAGTACCTTCTTGTGTTGTCCTATTAGTAGTTTCTTATATAATTCATTTCCTTTTTCTTTTAGAACTCTTCTGGAATTTGCCCTTCCTATTAGAGCATTTATCTGACATCACTCAATATATTTCAATATATTTTAGGCATTCAGTCTTCAAAATTATTTTTTGCCCTTCATCCACAGGGGCAGTGTCAATCAAAGGCTGGTATTTAGCTACTAATTGCCTCTTACATTGACATTTTCTGGCCTGAAATCCCAGTAGTTGTGACTAGGTGCTGCTAATAGGATTTTGCAATAGTTACCGTCTATGTTCTCCTCAGACCCCTATACAGATATTTTGTTGGTATCAACATTCCAACTTCTATTCTGTGCTGTTTAAAATTAATGACTTATATGGGCTCTGGAAATCTTTTTTTTTTATTATTATACTTTAAGTTCTAGGGTACATGTGCATAATGTGCAGGTTTGTTACATATGTATACTTGTGCCATGTTGGTGTGCTGCACCCATCAACTCATCAGCACCCATCAACTCGTCATTTACATCAGGTATAACTCCCAGTGCAATCCCTCCCCCCTCCCCCCTCCCCATGATAGGCCCCAGTGTGTGATGTTCCCCTTCCCGAGTCCAAGTGATCTCATTGTTCAGTTCTCACCTATGAGTGAGAACATGCGGTGTTTGGTTTTCTGTTCTTGTGATAGTTTGCTAAGAATGATGGTTTCCAGCTGCATCCATGTCCCTACAAAGGACACAAACTCATCCTTTTTTATGGCTGCATAGTATTCCATGGTGTATATGTGCCACATTTTCTTAATCCAGTCTGTCACTAATGGACATTTAGGTTGATTCCTTATTGGCTCCTATTTAATACAGCCATACATCACTCAAAGACAGAAATATATTTTGAAAAATGTGTTGTTAGGTGATTTTTGTCCTTATTTAAATATCTTAGAGTGTACTTACACAAAACTAGATGATATAGCCTACTACACACCTGGGCTATATGGTCTAGTGTATTGTTCCAAGGCTGTAACCATGTATAGCATGTTACTCTATTGAATACTGTAGGCAATTGTAACACAATGCTAATAATTTGTGTATCTAATTGCATCTAAAAATAAAAAGGTACAATAAAAATGTGGTATAAAAGATAAAAAAATAGTACTATTGTGCAAGACACTTGGCGCGAATGGAGTTGGCAGGACTAGAAAGTGCTCTGGATGAGTCAGTGAGTGAGTGATGAGTGAATGAGAAGGCCTAGGACATTACCATACACTGCTATAGACTTTATAAACACTGTATACATTGGCAACACTAAGTTTATTTTAAAATATTTTATTTGTTCAACAATATGTTAACCTTAGATTACTGTAACTTTTTAACTAAATTTTTCAAACTTTATGATTCTTGTAACAGCTTAAAACATATTGTACTACTGTAAAAGTTATATTCTTTATATTTTATTCTATAAACTTTTCTCTATTTTTACATTTTTGTTTATTTTTACTTTTTACACTTTTTTTTTCTTGTTGTTACAAGTTAGACATGTAGCCTCAGCCTACAGAGGGTCAGGATAATTGATATCACTGCCTTCCACCTCCACATCTTGTTTCACTGGAAGATCTTCAGAGGCAGTAACATGCATGGAGCTGTCATCTCCTATGATAACAATGCCTTCTTCTAAAATACATCCTGAAGAGCCTGCCTGAGGCTGTTAGAAAGTTTGCTATTTTTTAATAAGTAAAAGAAGTATACTCTAAAACAATGATGAAAGGTATATTAAAGTAAATCCTAGGAAATTAGAATTTTCCAGCTTCCCTAAAATCTTATAGGACTATTGCCATATAGGTAGTCCATTGTTACCTGAAACATCATTATGTGATCCGTGACTGTATATTCTATTAATATGGCCTGAAGGGTGAATTTATGTGCATTCTGTTTCATGATACTGGGTATGGAACATGTTTCCCTGTCAGATATAATATATTTATTTCCGTAATCACCCCAATCATATGATATATTCAGGTAGAGGAGATGCTACCACTTCACATAAAGTCTGCTCAAATATTCCAATATTCATCCAATTTTTCACTATAATATCTCAACCCTTGCATTTCTATATTCTGTAAATTCAGTTGTAGCCCCTGGTAGTGCTTCAACAATGGGTTTAGTATCTCAGTACATGGGGGTCCCATATCAAGGAGTCCCAGAAACATGTTTTCTCTGTACCCTCACCATTTTACCCACTCATGTACACAAAGCTTTGAGTCTCCAGTAGGGGACTCAGTCTTTGCAGTGATGAGATTTCTTCTGGGATCACGACCTAGATAATTCAAAGTTCCAGTTTCTTTAATTCATCCAAATTAGGTGAATAAAATTTTCTTTCTTTGTTTGTTTGTTTTTTGGTGGACCAACAGGGGCTCTCACTTATCAACCCAATCCCTGAGCATGGTTGGTGGGCCAACAGGGGCTTTTACTGGTCAAACCAACCCTAAGTGTGCTGCATTAAGATCTTTGTTTTCACCCCATCAATGTCTAGTGTATTCAACTCAATTTAAAATAACTGCTTAAAGATTTTCATTCTACTGGGATGAGTTCCTTGACTCTCCCCTATCTCTTTCCTCTATGTTTTTCCCTCATGAATGCTTGATTTATTTACCCCATTTAAAAATAACTGTTTAATTATTTCCAGTCTGGTGGATTGAATTCCTTGACTCTCCTTTTTGCTTTTTCCTATTATCTTGGGACTCTAAACCTTCTTGTTTGTTTGTTGTTTCAGCATAACTTTTCCCTTTGGAAATGGCTCTGAAGCTAGCAGTTCGGCTTCAGGCCAGCCAGAATCTAAACTTGATCTAGCATCAGGTTCTGCTCCAAAACATTGCTATAGTGGGTGCCTTGAGAATAGAGGCCATAGTTCAGACTGGCCAGAATCTGAGGTTGGCCTATTTCTTACCTTAATTTTAATTCTTAGGCTAGCTTAAAAAAATAACTGAGGGAATGTATATTTTGCATTTTTTCTTGTTACATCACATTTCCTCATGCATCTAGTAAACTAACTCCCTGGAAAATAGATTATTTCTAAATCCTATTGGTAAATTTTACCTCTTGCAAGTGATAGCAGCACAGCTCCCATTGCGTATCTTAGAATTGGGTGCTCCAATGGCCACTCAAAAATCAAAGATTCCTTATCACCCACTAAATGATGAGCGCATAGCCAGTTGGTCATCCCTTATCCCTGCCACAGCCCCATTTTGCCAAAGTTATTTTTGCTGTGTCCACCAGGAGGCCTATCCCTCTTTCTCATTTGTAGCACTTCTTATAGGGGTGGTACACATCCAGTTCATTTTTAGACATTTAGTGTTAATATGTTTTGTAAAGTCACACCCTGGGTGGCCAGTATGCGAACACTGTGTAAGTAGAGGCTAAGTTTTAAGAGGAAATATCTAAAGAACTCACAGAAAATCCTCTTAGAATGGACAGTTAATAGGAAGAAAGTGCAATGAGCACCAGGAAAGTGAACACTGTATCCTGGGGAGTGTCTGTCTGCCTTGCTTAACTTTGTATCCCCATCACCTAGCAGAGTGCCTTGCACATAGGAAGTACTGAGTAAATAATTACAAACTCTAGGAAAAGGATCAAATGAGGGGAAATATGGAAGAAAATATTAAAAGGACACACAGTAAGGAAATAATATAAAAACAGAGTTGTGTAAATAATTAGAAGTCAAAAGCATTAACAATATAATACACAGATATTAAGAAATGCTGAAAGTCTGTTCTCTATAGCACATATGCAAGAAATTAAAGGACAACAATAAAGCCGAAAACATTTAGATACCGGCCCACAAGTTCCTGGTGAACAATACTTGTGTATTGTTTTCTGTGTAAAGAAAAATGTGTCTTCAGTGCTGAATGCAAATTGAGTAATGTATTTATTTTCAATTACAATGTTTGTTTAGATATTAGGTTAAGTGCAAGGTTGAAGGTAAGATACAACCAGATGATTCTTGACCGAAGTTTTTTTGTTTCACGTTTCAGGTTAGGAAGATACTGATTATATAGAATATCAGGACACTTCACTGGCTAGAGTGAATTTTCTTTCATTATATTATATACTGGGTTGAACCATAAAAAATGCTGCTGTAAGTCCTAAATGATTAATTCTTGGCTATTTCTTATATTTCTAACTAATAAATATGAGATTTTGGTAGCTGCTATTTTTTTTTCTGCTGTATTGTGATATGAGACAAATACAATTGTATATATTTAAGGTGTAAAACATAATGATTTGATATATGTATGTGTCATAAAGTGATTAATCAAGTTAATGAACATATCTATCACCTCATATCATTAACACTTGTGTGTATGTGTGTGCTGAGAACACTTAAGATCTAATATCTAGTTGCTGCTAATTTTTAAAAATTTTCAAAAATCCAGAGAATAATATAAAACATTGCATACACCACAGGTATCTTCAGAAAACAGAGCATTTTGCTAGGGTTTCTGTATGTGACTATATAGATCATGGCATATATACTTGTGAGGGTACTATTTGTACAGACTACCATGAGAGGGCTCCCCTGAAGTTGCATACCAGGCTGACACACTTTGTAATGTTTGCTACAGAATTTTTAAAAGAAACAAAACATACAATTGAAGCACTTCTTTTTACCTTTCCTAAATACTATTCCTCCTAAAAACAGAAAATAAGTCTAAGGTTCATGCATATTTTTCCTGGTAGTATTTTTGCATTTTTAAAATGCTTTTTTTTTTTTAAAAAAAAGATAATGGGTAGAAGGAATTGAAGTCCTTCTATTAATAGTGTTTGTCACTCTTATTATCAAATGGTTGTAATTAAAGCATTATATCCTACCTACTTTAACAGCAAATTTAACAGAAAAATATCTACGACAAATTTTTCCAAGTGTGATTTCTAATGCACAAGCATTATTTGGATAACTTGTTCTAAATGTAGAGTTCCAGACTCTACTCCCTGTGCCCATATCCTAAAACCTAATGCCAGAGAAGCTCTTCAGGTGATTCTCTGTTTCGGGAAGTCAGGGACACCAAATGGAGGGACTGACTGGAGCTGCAGCAGAGGAACATAAATTGTGAAGATTTCATGGACGTTTATCAGTTCCCAAATAATACTTTTATAATTTCTTTTTTTTTTTTTTCTTAGATGGAGTCTTGCTCTGTTGCCCAGGCTGGAGTGCAGTGGCCAGATCTCAGGTCACTGCAAGCTCCGCCTTCCAGTTCACACCATTCTCCTGCCTCAGCCTCCCGAGTAGCTGGGACTACAGGAGCCCACCACCACGCCCAGCTAGTTTTTTGTAATTTTTTTAGTAGAGACAGGGTTTCACCGTGTTAGCCAGGATGGTCTCGATCTCCTGACCTTGTGATCCACCTGTCTCAGCCTCCCAAAGTGCTGGGATTACAGGCTTGAGCCACTGCGCCCGGCCTTTATAATTTCTTATGCCTGTCTTTACTTTAATCTCTTAATCCTGTTATCCTCATAAGCTGAGGACGTACGTCACCTCAGGATCACTGTGATAATTGTGTTAACTGTACAAATTGATTGTAAACCGTGTGTTTGAACAATATGAAATCAGTGCACCTTGAAAAAGGACCGAATAACAGGGATTTTTAGGCAACAAGGGAAGATAACCATAAGGTCTGACTGCCTGCAGAATCGGGCAAAATAGAGCCATATTTTTCTTCTTGCAGAGAGCCTTAAATGTATGTGCAAGTAGGAGAGATATCGCTAAATTCTTTTCCTAGCAAGGAATATTAATACCCTGGGAAAGGAATGCATTCCTGGGGGGAGGTCTATAAACAGCCACTCTGGGAATATCTGTCTTATGCCATTGAGATAAGGACTGAGATATGCCCTGGTATCCTGCAGTGCACTCAGGCTTACTAGGGTGGGGAAAAACTCTGCCCTGGTAAATTTGTGTTCAGACCAGTTCTCTGCTCTCAAACCCTGTTTTCTGTTGTTTAAGATGTTTATCAAAACAATACATGTACCGCTGAACATAAACCCTTATTGGTAGTTCTGCTTTTGCCCTTTGTCCTTTTCCCTCAGAAGCATGTGATCTTTGTTATACCCTTATTAGTAGTTCTGGTTTTTACCCTTTGAAGCATGTGATCTTTGTACCTACTCCCTGTTCTTACACCTCCTCCCCTTTTAAAAATCCTTAATAAAAACTCACTGGCTTGAGGCTCAGGTGGGCATCACAGTCCTCCTGATATGTGATATCACCCCTGGCGGCCCAGCTGTAAAGTTCCTCTCTTTGTACTGTCTCTCTTTATTTCTCAGCCAGCTGACACTTATGGAAAATACCTACATTGAAATATTGGGGGCAGGTTCACCCCAAAATTCTCACATTCAGCAAAGTTGAGGAACTCATAATCTAAGATAAAATAGTCATGTGACTGCAGGCTATCTAATTTCATACCTACAACTAAAAGCTCTTATTATGGTTGGAATATGTGATAAGTATATCCATAATGGTAGTTAATAGCAGCTAAAACATGTGAACAATGTTAGTCTTTTTTATGCCCAAGGAAGTTTATCTTTTATTGAAAGATAATTTTATGACTACTAAAAAAAAGCAAACCCTACCAATTAAGTCAGAAAAAACTGCTTTCTTATAACTTAAAGTTGTATATTGATTGAAACAGCTCTTATTGACTTCTTGAAATAGAAAACATGCAACCTGTCCTCATGATCTGAATCCTTTAGCAGCTTTATTATTGATAGCATAATTTTGAGTCATGTCAAGATTCTAGCAGAATTTTTTTATTTGACAAGACTTCAGCCTCATATTTGCATCAGTTGAATCACATGTCACTGGAAGAAGTTATGCAGCTCCTGTTCAAAGTTAGAAGTTTCTCACAAATCAATGTTGGATGACTTAATAATCACATGACTATCTAGCACATGAATCACATGACTCAGTCACTCCAAATTCTCAGGGCTTTGAGATGGCTTTCAATTATTTGGGTGATTTGCCAGTATTTTTCTTGTAATAGTGATATGTGATACTAAGTAGATTTCTTGCAAAAGTAGCTTTAATTCTCTATTGTTTTCTTTTTTCTTTTTCTTTTTCTTTTTTTTTTTTTTTCCCCGAGATTGAGTCTAGCTTTGTCACCCAGGCTGGAGTGCAGTGGTACAATCTCGGCTCACTGCAACCTCTGCCTCCTGGGTTCAAGCTATTCTCCTGCCTCAGCCTCCTGAGTTGCTGGGATTATAGGTGCCTGCCATCACGCCCAGCTAATTTTTGTATTTTTAGTAGAGATGGGGTTTCACCATGATGGCCAGGCTGGTCTTGAACTCCTGACCTCATGATCTGCCCACCTCAGCCTCCCAAAACACTGGGATTACAAGTGTAAGCCACTGTGCCTGGCCAATTCTCCATTACTTTCTAAATGCATAGTACTACTTACAACATGACATTTCAGCCCCTTCTAGCAAGGGAAGGGGACTGCTTCACCATCCCACGTGTCTGCATTGGATTTGTCACTTGTTTGAACTAAAAAAAAAATGTGGTAGAAGTAGCAGTGTACCAGTTTGGAGCCTAGTCCTCAAGAGAACTTGGATATGTTTCTTTAATCTCTTTGAACATCTACTGTCATGTGAACAAGCCCAGCCTAGCCTGCTGTAAAATGAGAGACTGTGTGGACCAGAGCATTTCATTCCTCCAATGAAGTATGAAATCCTTCAACTTGAAGTATCTACTTCAAGTTGATGCTCTGACTGTTTTGTTTCTGAGCATTTCTGTGTAAAATAGCATTTCATTTTGAAGCATAATCAGAATGTAATCTCTTTGAAACTAATTAAATGGCAATTAAATTCCACACATGAACTAGCAATAGTACCTATACTCAAAGTGGTAACAATATAAACAGTTGTGATAAGTTTGTACGTACAAGGCAATGAGTATATCATGGCTGGTCCCTCCCTAATAGTGCTTTTAAGATGCTTCAGATATCAGAGATTAATACTGAGCGTGCCCATTTCTTGCACATGTAGCCTCTGTTGTAGGATAGTTTGTTCCATTACACTAAATTAACATATTGAGGAGTTTAATTTAATACACATGTAATCTCTTATCTGACCTGTATTACAACATTTTGCCAATTCATTTTGACTTTTAATTCCTTTATTTTTGGGCATGCAGAATATTTAAAGATATATAAAAATTAAAAAGCATACATATTTTCTTTTCTTGCTTTCCCATTTTTCTAACACTAGAAAGTCTTCTATTCAGGAATTTAATAAATATTTACTTCTATCTTAAAAATATTTGTTTATAAATTAATATACATAATACATAATAATTAGAAAATTTGTGGAATATAGAAAAATCACAAAAGAGAAAATATAATCATTCAGAATCTCACTCTATAACTATTAACATTTATAATATTTTAACCTTCTTGGTTTGTATATATAGTCTTTATATTATCAACATTTGTGAATAATTACATTCTTGTCTCCCTTTGAGTTTGGAACAAATTGTGAAATAATTCAAGAATTTGAAAAATGAAAGTTATGTTATCAGGTCTGTTATTGAAAACTTTGCAGACTGTAGCTGGACTTCTGGCCAGCATCAAACTATTTATGATTTAATCTTATATATAAATTTATTCACCTAATTGCAGGCAGAGAACAGATGAAATGTCTCATGGAGGACAGGGTCACAGACAGGCCTGAAAAGACAAAAAGGAAAATCCCTTTTCTAAAAACCCACCAATCAGATGAGTGACTCAGAGGAATGGGTTGGATAGCAGAAAGAAGGGATAAAACTGCTTCAAAAAGAAGAGAAATTTATATTCAGTGGATCCTGGAAAAAAATCTGGAAGATCATGACACCAGTTTCTGTTATAAAGATTGTGCGTGCTTTTGTGAAATCTCTTCCCCTAACCATTGCAGAGTCTATTAAAAACATTTCCTAATTTTAAGCTCTTATTCAATACTTAAACTGCTTATAATGGCAATATATGGCTATCCCACAATATTCTTAAATAATTACCAAATGTTGGACATTAAGTTTGTTTCCAAGATTTTGTTAATATCAATTAGAGTGTGCTAAATATACTTGAAGAAAAGTCCTTGCATATGTAATATCATATATATATATACAATATATGTAAAATTGAATATATATAATAATATATATTTATGTATTTTTTAGAAATATGTTCCTGAGGTGCTATTCAACTCTGCTTCTTACGTGAACTGTCATTTTTTTTTTCTATGTTGAGGAAGTCTAACAGTTCAAAACACTTTGAGGATGTCAGTCTTTCTGATACCAACATAAGATATACTTCCAGTTTGATAGATAATTCATCATATGTTAATTTTGATTTTCTTTTACTTTTGCCTTGAAATAGAGCTGAATATTTTTTCTGTTCATTTTCTATTTGAATTTCTTTTATAAAAGGTTATATCTTTTGTTTACTTTTTTATTGGTGTATTTATTATTCATTTGAAAGAATTCTTCACATATAAAATTTAGTAACTCTTTGAATATGTTTCAATACTTAATGGTATTTTGAAGTACAGAAGTTCTAACACAATATTTTTTATTCTTATTGTTCTGTATCTTTATGGTTCTTTCTTTTGGTGTCAAACTAGAAAGAACTTTCCTCTTTTAGATAAAGTAATTTTTTTTCTAAACTAGATTTTATTTTGGTACTTTAACTCTTAAAAGTTATTAGAAAACTTTTGAGAGAAAAAGTTGACAATTTGACCCATTTTTCCCATTCATCAAAAGTATACTTTAAAACATTATTTATGTTATGTTAGCTAATCCTCAATTTTGAATACCACATTTATCACATTTTAAATAACTGTTAGCTTAAAGTGCTTATATTATTATAACTGGATTTTCTGTGCTCTTTCATTGACTTGTGTATCTATTTATAATATTTATAGTTATTTATACTTAATACCAAAACTTTGGTAAGTGTCTCATTTTCCTACTACTGATTACTTTCATTAAAAATATATTTCCTTCACCAAATTACCAATGACTTTTTAAAATTTAAAGACACATAATGACATCATTAATCTGGAAGTTTGATTTGAGCTGCATTACATGTAAATAAGTGTGGCGAAGAATAGGAATTTCATGTAAATAGAATCATAGAATACCTGCCTTTTGTGTACGGCTTCTTTCATTTAGCATAATGTTTTCAAGGTTCATCCACATTGCAGCATTTATTAGTACTTCATATCCTCTTATGGTTGAATTCATTTTCTATTGTTTATATGTACCACATTTTGTTTATCTGTTCATCCTTTTGTTAGAAATTTGGTTCATTTCCACCTTCTGGCTATTTTGACTATTGCTGCCGTGAACATTCATATACAAATATATGTTTGAGTACTTGTTTTCCGCTCACTGTATTGGAACTGAAGTCCTCTCTTACTCTAGGTTCATAAACATAATGGCAGATAAGATATTCCAGTATACTTACAGTATGTAGAGTTTTGCTCTATGTAGGTGTTTAATCTGAAATTTATTTTCCCTATGTGACGATAAAGGAATTACATTTTTATTTTAAAGAAATTAATAGGCAAGTACCTCAACCCTGTTATTGAACAGTGTCCTTTTCTACTGAAATGATACCTGTTTCTATTTCCATCTTATCCTCTGGTTTAGGGTTCTATTCTGCTCTACCAACTTTTTCCCTTCTTATTCAAAACTGTTATCCTATTTTCTTCACCTGTTTGGATAATCACAAATATTTAATGGACATGCTGAACTTTATTTTGGTGATAGTGTTGTAGAAAATTAGACTACATGGTTTCCCAAATGTTCAAAGAACTATACAGTCACTTAGTTTCTGTCAATTTCAGATTGCTCTTTGTAATTTAAGTACCAGATTGTGATTAAAATAATTTTCCTTTTTTTTTTTTTTCTTTGAGCCAGAGTCTCGCTCTGTCACCCACGCTGTCTGGAGGTTGCAGTGGCTGAGATCTTGGCTCACTGCAAGCTCCGCCTTCCGGGTTCAAGCGATTCTCCTGCCTCAGCCGCCTTGAGTAGCTGGGAATACCGGCTCTGAAACCACGCCAGGCTAATTTTTGTATTTTTAGTAGAGACGGGGTTTCACTATGTTGGACAGGATGGTCTCAATCTCCTGAACTCGTGATCCACCCGCCTCAGCCTCCCAAAGTGCTGGGACTACAGGCGTGAGACACCGCACCTGGCCAATTTTCCATTTTACATTCAACCCTTGCACAATAAATTCCTAGTAAAGAATCCTTACCAAATTCTTTTAAAAAAATAATTTCAACTTTTATTTGAGATGGGCATCTAGGTTGATTCCATATGTTTGCTATTGTGAATAGTCCTGTGATGAACACAAGCATACGTGTGTCTTTTTGGTAGAATGATTTATTTTGGGGAATATATACCCAGTAATGGGATTGCTGGGTCAGGTGTTAGTTCTGTTTGAAGTTCTTTGAGGAATTTCCAGAATGCTTTCCACAGTGGCTGAACTAATTTACAATCCCACCAGCATTCCCTTTTCTCTACAGACTCTTCAGCATTGTTGTTTTTTGACTTTCTGGTAATAGCCATTCTGACCGATGTGAGATGGCATCTCATTGTGGTTTTGACTTGTATTTTTCTGATGATTAGTAATGTTGAACATTTTTTCATATGCTCATTAACTGTTGGTATGTCTTCTTTAGAGAAGTGTCTGTTTATGTCTTTTGCCCACTTTTTAATGGGGTTATTTGTGTTTTTTTGTTGTTGTTTTTTGTTTTTTGCTTCTTAAATTACTTAAGTTCCTTATAGATGCTGGATATTAGACCTTTGTCAGATGCAAAGTTTGTGAATATTTTCTCCCATCCTGTAAGTTGTTGGTTTACTCTGTTACTAATTTATTTTGCTGTGCAGAAGCTTTTTGGTTTAATTAGCTATCACTTATCAGTTTTTATTTTTGTTCCAATTGCTTTTGAGGATGAAGTCATAAATTATTTCCTGATGCTGATATCCAGAATGGTGTTTCTTAGGTTTTTCTCTAGGATTCTTGTAGTTTGAAGTTTTATGCTTAAATATTTAATCTATCTTGACTTAACTTTTGTGTATAGTTAAAGGTAGGGGTCCAGTTTCATTTTTCTGCATGTAGATAGCAAGCTATCCCAATGACATTTATTATATAGGACCTATTTCCCCCATTGCTTATTTTTCTTGACTTTTTAAAAAATAAGATGGATGTAGGTGTATGGCTTTATTTCTGGGGTCTCTATTCTGTTCCTTTGGTCTATGTGTCTGTTTTTGTACCACTATCATGCAGTGTTGGTTACTGTAGCCTTACAGTATAGTTTGAAGTCAGGCAATGTGATGGCTCCAGCTTTCCTCTTATTGCTTAGGATTACTTTGACTATTCAGGTTCTTTTTTGGTTACATATACATTTTAGAATAGTTTTCCTAATTCTGTGGAAAAGGATTTTGGTAGTTTTATAGGAATAACATTGCATCTGTAGATAACTTTGGGCAGTATTGACATTTTAGTGATACTGATTCTTCCTTGAACATGGAATGCTTTTCCGTATGTGTTGTCTACTATTTCTTTCATGTGGATGTTCTGTAGCTCTTGTAGAGATCTCTCACTTCTTTGGCTATATGTATTGCTAGCTATTTTTTTGTGTGTGGCTATTGTAAATGAGATTATGTTCTTGATTTTGCTCTCAGTTTGAACGTTATTGGTGTATAAATATCCTTGTGATCTTTGTACATTGAGTTTGTATCCTGAAACTTTACTGAAGTCCTTTATCAGTTCTAGGAATCTTGGCAGAATCTTTAGGGTTTTCCAGGCACAGAATTATATATATATAGTGAAGAAAGATAGTTTGATGTATTCTTTTTATATTTGGATGCCTTTTATTTCTTTCTCTTCCCTATTTACTGTGGTAGGAAATTTGCATTTTGTTGAGGAGTTTTGCGTTTTATGTTTATGTTCATCAGGGATATTGGTCTGTAATTTTGTTTTTTGTGTCGTTGCCAGGTTTTTGTATCAGAATGATGCTGACTTCATAGAATGTGTTAGGGAATAGTCCTTCCTCCTCAATTTTTAGAATAATTCCGGTAGAACTGGTATCAGCTCTTCTTTGTTCGGCTGATAGAATTCAGCTGTGGTTCTAACTTGTTCAGGTTTTATTTGTCGTTGCTTTTTTTCTTGTTTTTGGTTGGTAGGTTTTTTATTACTTATTAAATTTTGGAACTAGATATTAGTCTGTTCAGGATTTCAATTTCTTCCTGATTCAATATTTGGAGGTTGTGCATTTCCAGGAATTTATCTATTTTCTCTAGAATTTCTAGTTAGTGTGCATTGAGGTGTTCATAGCAGTCTCTGAGAATCTTTTGGATTCCTGTGGATTGGGTTGTAATGTCACCTTTGTCACTTCTGATTGTCCTTATCTGGATCTACTCTCTTCTCTTCTTTGTTAATCTAGCTCATGGTCTATCAGTTTTGTTTATCCTTTTGAAGATCTAACTGTTGGTTTCATTGATGCTTTATATTAATTTTTTTGGTCTCAATTTCGTTCAGTTATGCTCTGATTTTAGTTATTTCTTTTCTTCTGCTAGCTCTTGAGTTAATTTGTTCTCATTTCTCTAGTTTTTCTGGGTGTGATGTTAGATCATGTATTTGAGGTCTTTTTAACTTTCTGAAGTAGGTGTTTAGCACTATTAACTTTATTGCTTTTGTTGTATCCCAGAGCTTGTGGTATGTTGTTTCTCTGTTTTTATGTATTTCAAATAATTTTATTTCTGCCTTAATTTTATTGCTTACCCAAAAGTCATTCAGAAGCAATTGTTTAATTTCCATATAATTTGGTGGTTTTTAGAGATCTTGGTATTGATTTATATTTTTATTCCAGTGTGGTTTCAGAGTATAGTTTGTATGATTTTAATTTTTTTGGAATTTATTGGGATTTGCTTTATAGTAAAGCATGTGATCAGTCGTGGAGTATGTTTCACGTGCAAATGAGAAGAGTGTTTATTCTGTGGCTGATGGGTGGACTATTCTGTAGACGTCTGTTAGGTCCAATTGTTCAAGTGGAATTTAAGTCCTGAATTTCTTTCTTAGCTTTCTGTCTCAGTGATCTGTCTAACACAATCAGTAGGGTATTGAAGTCTACCACTATTATTGTGTTGCTGTCTAAGTCTTTTCATAGTCTAGAAGTCATTGGTTTGTGAATCGGTTCTCTAATGTTGAGTGCATATATATTGAAGACAGTTAACATTTCTTGATGAATCGGACCTTTTATGATTATGTAATAACACTTCTTTGTCTTTTTTTTTTTACTGTTGTTGGTTTAAAGTCTGTTTTATCAGGTGTAAGAATAGTGACCACTGCTCTTTATTTGTTTTCCATTTTGCTTGACAGATCTTTCTCCAACCCTTTACTTTGAGTCTATGGTTGTCACTACATGTGAAAAGGGTCTCTTGAAGACAGCAGATGGATAGGTCTTGTTTTTTTGTTTGTTTGTTTGTTTAATCCAACTTTCAACTCTGTGTCTTTTAAGTGGAGTGTTTAGACAATTTACATTCAAGGTTAATACTGAAATATGAGGTTTTTGTACTTTGAAGTTGTTAGCTGATTGCTTTGCAGTTTCTACTTTGTGGTTGCTTTTTATGGTCTGTGGGCTCTAAAATTAAGTATGATTTTGTGGTAACAGGCATCATTCTTTCATTTCCGTGTTTAGAGCTCCCTTAAGAATCTCTTTTAAGGTTGGTCTAGTGGTAATAAATTCCCTGAATGTTTGCTTGTCTGGAAAATTATTTCTCCTTTGCCTTATGCAGCTCAGTTTGGTGGGATATGTGATTATTTGTTGGAATTTCTTTTCTTTGAGAATGCTTAAAATAGGCTCCTAACCTCTCCTAGTTTGTAAGTTTTCTGCTGAAGAGTCTGCTGTTAGCTTTGTGAAGTTCCCTTCGTATGTCATCTCATCTTTTTCTCTAGCTGCCTTTAAGATTTTTTTTTTTCATCAGTGTTTACCTTGAATATCTGGCTACTATATACCTTGGTCAAGTTTATTTTGCATAACACCTAACAGATGTGCTCTGGATTTCTTGTATCTGGATGTTTACTCTTTTGCAAGATTAGGGAGATTTTCTTGAGCTATTCCTTCCAATATGTGATTCAGGTTGTTCCTTTTTCTCTCTCTCTCAGAAATGCCAAGAATTCGTAGGTTTTGTTGCTTATACAATCCCATATTTCTTTAAGACTTTGTTCATTTTTGTATGACTGGAATATTTCAAAAGACTGGTCTTCAAGTTCTAAAATTCTTCTTCTTGGTCCAGTGTATTGATAAAGCTTCCAATTATATTTTGAAATCCCTAAAGTAACTTTTTTCCAATTCCGGAAACTGATTGATTTCTTTTTAAGATGTTTGTCTCTTTCTTCATTTTCTGGATTGATTTAGAGGTTTCTTTGTGTTGATTCTCAACATTATCTTGGATCTTGTTTAGCTTCCTTGCAATCCATGCTTTGAATTCTTTATCTGCCATTTCTCAGTTTCCATTTTTGTTAGGGACCATTGTGGAGGGTCAATGTGATGCTTCAGTGTTGTCACTACATTCTCATTTTTCATGGTGCCAGAATTCTTGCCCTGGTTCCTTCTCATCTGGAGATCCAGGCACTTCTAATTTTTGTAATTATTTTCATGTGAGCAGAATTCTTTCTTTCTTTCTCTCTCTCTCTTCCCTTTAGAAAAGGTTCTTGTCTGTTATGCAGGCTGGAGTGCAGTGGTGTGATCATGCCTTACTATAGCCTCCACATCTTGGGCTCAAGTGATCCTCCCACTCCAGCTTCCCCAGTAGCTGAGACTACAGGTACACACCACCATGCCTGGCTGTTTCTTGCTGGGGGAGCAGGGGAGAGGCAAAATTTTACTGTTTCCCAGGCTGGTCTTGAACTCCTGGGCTCAAGAGATTCTCCAACCTCAGCCTCACAAAGTGCTGAGATTACAGGTGTGAGCCACTTTATAATGTTTTTTTTTCTTTCCCTTTCCCTTTCCCCTTCTTCCTAGTGAGTGTGAAAGTAGCAAATGTTATGTTGGGTATTTTGGCTTTGCTTCTATAGCCCTATGCATTTCTGTCAGCAGGTTTTATATTGAGCTGTGTTCTTTGACTTACAAACCAGTAGATGGTGCATATGGGTGACAGCCAGCTGTGGACAACCCGGCTGGGTATATAATTCCTCCTTGTTTACTGGAAGATGCTCTCTGTTGTCCCAGGCAATGGGCTGACCTATGGAGTTCACAGTTGTCTGAGCTCCCTGCTAAATCTCAGAGCAGCCAGGGGCAGAATGGATAGAGACAGACCAGGCAGGCCCACCTATAGTTCCCCTGATGGCAGGCACAAGCACTAGTGCCGGGGAGAATCCAGTGAGTGGTCACCCAGCACCCAGAGGTATGCCTAGGTGTGTGGCTAGGAAGCCTTCTTGGCTCCTAGTTCTCTGCATGGGCAGTGGGGATAGCCAAAACTCCTAATTCTGATGAGGGGTGCCTCAGATGCCTGAAGATCCACCTGGGCATGAAATATAGAGGGCCCTGCTGCACCACAATCTCTGTACAGGAAGAGTAGGGCAGCTCAGGCTGATAATCCAGATGAATGGATGATCCAACTGCTTGAAGACAGGTCTGGGCTTGGGGCAGAGAGCGTCCCATTTCACTGTGGTCTCTGCATAGGAAAAGCAGGTCAACTCAGGTGGTTGATTCAGCTGAGTGGGTGCTTTGAATGCTCGGAGATCTTCCTGGACATAGAATGAAAAAGGCCCCCCTGCACCAGGATCTCTGCACAGGAAGATGGGTAGGGTGATTCAGGTGACTGAATCAGGCAAGCAGGAGTTCTGATAGCCTGGAGATCTCCTACACATAAAGCAGAGAGGGCCTCCCTGCACCAGGATTTCTGCACAAGAAGGGTAGGGTGGCTGAGGCTACCAATCTGGGTCAGTAAGTGCTTTGACTGTGGAGTGGAGAGGGCCCCACTCCACCATAATCTATGCCCAGGAATGGTGAAGCAGCGTAGGTTGCTGTGTGCTCTGAATGCCTGGATATCTGTCTGTGGGTGGAGTGGAGAGAGCTACATGCTCAGGGAGCAGGCTGCAGCAATTAGCAATGACACATGCCGACCAGTTCCAGGTATCAAACTGGCCCTGGCTGCAAGTCTCATCTCCCAAAGAAATTTCAAGCATAACAACTCTTCTCCCATACCAGGCCTGTAATTGAGGAGAGCACAGTTCCAGTGCCTACTGCTGAGATACTTTACATAATTCTGACTGTGGAAGCCCCTCTGCTTCTCCAGAGCAAGTGCTCCAATCTCTGGTCCAAGACAAAAATGCCTGCACAGCTATGCTGCTGGGTTGCCATAACTTTATATACACCAGATTTAAAATGCGATCCTGCTCTCAGTCCCAGGTCTGGGAAATTGCCTGCAACTTCTTTCTCTCTCAGAGCCTCCAAGCCTTTCCCCAAGTTTGGTCTGGAGTTTGGGAGAAACACAGTGCTCTCTCTTGTCCTGGATTGTTGGATCCCCAGTGGGAAGGTGTCACAGAGGGAGGCTCTCTGCCTCTCACATACTGGGACTTTACTTTTATGAGTCACACACCATACAAGGGAGGATCTAGGATGTCCTTCACGATTCTGATAGGTTTCCATCTTCCTTCTTGAGTTAAAGCTCAGAGAGTTGACCTTTATGCACTATCTTGCTATTTCCAAGTGGCGGAGGCATGCTAAAAAACTCTGATTTGCCATCTTGGGAAAAACAAAACAAATCAAAAGAAAAGAAAACAAAAACAGCTTACTAATTTTTGTATCAGTTTTGTATAATCCACATTATTGTTTGAAAATGTCCACTTTTTTGCTTTTAAAATTAATCAATTTGTGGTAACATTTCTTTTTTTTTTTTTTTTTGAGACAGAGTCTTGCTTTGTCGTCTAGGCTGGAGTGTAGTGATGCAATCTCAGCTTACTGCCACCTCAGCCTCCCGGGTTCAAGTGATTCTCTTGCCTCAGCCTCCCAAGTAGCTGGGACTAGGACTACAGGCGCCCGCCACCACGCCTGACTAATTTTTTGTATTTTTAGTAGAGACAGGGTTTCATCATGTTGACCAGGACAGTCTTGATCTCCGGACCACGTGATCTGCCTGCCTCAGCCTCCCAAAGTGCTGGGATTACAGGCATGTGCCACCTCACCCAGCCAATTTGTGGTAACATTTCTTAACCCACTTATCTGAAAAATAATGCTTCTTCTGAATTCTTGCTTAAAATTGTTTCTGTTAAAATCTTAAGCTTTTATTCTTTGTCTTCTTGTTTCCAGTGTTGTCAATGGCAACACTGTGGTCCATCTGATTATAATTTTTTGCACGTAATCTTTTATCCTCCAATTTTCTCTGGAAGCTATTTAGTATTTTGTCTACATGTTTGTTCTGTTTTTCACATGTAGAATTTGTGTTTGCTATGATTTTTCTTATGTTGCTTCTAAAATGCAGGCCCTTTTGGATATAAATCGTATGTTTTTGATATCTGTGAAATTTTCCTTTTTGTTTCTTTGAACATTCCCTTTCCCATATTACCTATGTTGTCTCCTTTTGTAAATCTTATCAGGTGGATACTGTAACTTTTAGAGCATCACAAAGTGGTTACTAACAGCCTAAATACCTCTTGCAGACATAACTTGCCTAGCCTGTACAATGTTTTGAAAATAATTATTCAGATATATTAAAATTGGTAGATTTTATCTAAAAATACAGATTTCTTACTTTTTTTGCAAAGTGGAAGAGCTGGTAAACTGAACTTGCATTTATGAAGGAAAACAATTGTCAAAAAGTAAGTAGTTGCTTCTGCTTTTAGATGGGATGTATGTGCTCCAGATTGCCACTGTCCTTTGTGTGCCCTTTGGTCTTCCTGACCCTAAACCCAAGTATTGGTTGCAATGCATCATCATGCTTGTGCCATTTTTTTTTTCAGTTGGAGATAGATATCCTTCAATTATGTATCTTTCAAAGTGTTTACAAGAAAGAGAAAAAGCACAATTTGTTTCCAAGGAGATGGAATCTCGCTCTGTCACCCAGGCTGGAGTGCAGTGGCGTGATCTTGGCTCACTGCAAGCTCTGCCTCCCGGGTTCACGCCATTCTCCTGCTTCAGCCTCCCGAGTAGCTGGGACTACAGGTGCCCGCCACCACGCCTGGCTAATTTTTTTGTATTTTTAGTGGAGACGGGGTTTCACCATGTTAGCCGGGATGGTCTCGATCTCCTGACCTCGTGATCCGCCTGTCTTGGCCTCTCAAAGTGCTGGGATTACAGGCATGAGCCACTGCGCCCAGCCAAGAACAATTATTTCTTAAACTAAATTTTTTTTTTTTTTTTACATATTTATACTGTTAACAAAATATTGGAAAGTGCCTATACACACACACACGCATGCATAAGCATGTGCACACACACACACACTAAAAACAAAGTTTATCATGAATCTATGGAAAGCTTTTTGATAAAAAACTTAATAAACTAAAATATGAGCTAAAATTTCAACAGGCTTAATTTTTGAATGCATATAAAATAAGTGATGTTGTTATAATATGTTACTATGAATTCATTACAAAATTGCCCAGATGGCATTTTTATTACAGATGGTAGTTTTATAAAAGAGTATCTATTGGAGGCAATAGAAATTATATGTCCTCAACAGAAACAAACATTGAAAATGTAAGTAACACTGGAGATATGGCTAAGAATTTACAGGCTGTATTGGGAGAAAAATATAAGTCATTTGTGGCATTGTGTGTTGTAGCTGATGATAACACAGCTATAAATAATGCCAACCATTTCTTTATTTTTATTTTTATTTATTCATTTTTATTGAGATGGAGTCTCACTCTGTCACCCAGGCTGGAGTGCAATGGTGTGGTCTTGGCTCACTGCAGCCTCTGCCTCATGGGTCAAGTGATTCTCCTGCTTCAGTTTCCCAAGTAGCTGAGACTACAGGCAAGTGCCATCACACCTGGCTACTTTTTGTATTTTTAGTAGAGATGGGGTTTTGCCATGTTGGCCAGGCTGGTCTTGAACTCCTGACCTCACGATCCACCCGCCTTGGCCTCCTAAAGTGCTGGGATTACAGGCATTAGCCACTGCGCCTGGCCAATGCCCACCATTTAAATGTATCTACTTATCATCACTGATGTTTTTTATATGTTTAAATAACATTTGGAGATGGTAGCCATGACAGGCCCCAAATTACTTAATTTTTAGGGTTGAGAAAACTTTAATGCAACTTGATCAAAATTAATTAGTGTGTTTATAGATAATACTTAACTGGTGATCAATGTTAGACTTTTTAAGAAGATAACATTTTGTAGATATGGAATTTATATTTTTACATTACATTATTTTCCTTTTTCAAAAAAAGGTTAAGAACAGAACATATAATAAACTGAAATTCTTCTTAAAGTTTTAAAAGTCTTTGTATTTCAGAGTAAAAGCCAAGACCTTCCCATTACTTACACACAACAAAGTCAATGCCATTCACCCAGCACCCCCAACAAACTACTTCGACTTCATCTTCTAATGCTCTCCCCTTTGCTTTATCCATTTTGGACATTTTACGGGCCAGATGTACAATAGCTCTGTGCCTTAGAGCTGTTGTCCCTGCTCTTCCCTCTGCTTGCAAAATTCTCTCACAAAGAGTTGAAGGACTGGATCCTTCACTCCATTTGGATATTTCCCAGTTCATTTCTTAGTGACGTCTTCCCTAGCCAGTGTATTAAACAAAGAATCCCCCATCCCTGCCACCTGCTAAACCACACCTTATATTGATTTTCTGCTTTTCTTTTTCTTCACAGCTATATATCTTATTGTCCATATAATTTATTTTCTGCCCCCACCCTACCAACACACTGAAACCCACATATATGCTTGGAAAGTAAATTCCACGAGGACAGGGCATATTGTTTTTGTATTCTGTTTCATTTATTTGTTTGTTTTATTTTCAATCACAGAGTTTAGAAAAGTGTCTCTAACATAGAAGGTTCTCAATAACTATTTGTTGGATGACTAAATGAACCAAGTGAATTTGGTATGTTTTTAGATCTAAAACCTTAGTCTGCTCAAGGTTTTGCTGAATTGAACGAGCCACACAATAAGAAATTATTTAGCTTGGCAAGGATATAGAGTTAAAGAAAATTTTAAACTATTGAAAGAAATCAACATATTCATATCACCCACAGCAAAATTCTTACCCCAGATCACCCAGCAAATGTTGAATTATGTAATTGACCTTTTGGTTGACATTATCCCACATAGTTTAAATATTTTTCCAAATATAATTTTTCTGCAAGTGTGTGCACATGCATTCATATAAGTATATAAATCAATTTGATTGTCCTGGCAAATGCATATACAGTCATGTGTCACTTATGGTGCAGATACATTTGGAAAAATCTATCATTGGGTGATTTTGTCCTTGTTCAAACATTATAGAGTGTACTTACACACACCTAGAAGGTGTAGCCCACTATACATCTAGACTATATGGTATAGCCCATGGCTTCTAGGCTGCAAACCTGTGAAGCATGCTACTGTACTGAATACTGTAGGCAATTGTAACACAATGGTGGGTATTTGTATATCTAAACACATCTAAACATAAAAAGGTACAGTAAAAATGCAGTAGAAAAAATAAAAAATGATACACCTGTATAGGGCACTTGCCATGAAGGGTACTTGCAGGACAGGAAGTTGGTTTGGGTGACTGAGTGATGTGTGAACATGAACGCCAAGGACATTACTGTACACGAGTGTAGACTTTATAAACACTGTACATTTAGGCTACATTAAATTTATTCAAAATATTTTCTTTTCTTTAAAATAAATCTTAGCTTATTGTACTCTTTTACTTTATAAACTTTTATTTTTTAAACTCTTTTGTAATACCATTTGGCTTAAAATATAAACACATTATACAGTTATACAAAAAGTTATTCTTTATATTTTATTCTATAAGCTTTTCTCATTTTTAACTTTTTAAAAATTTTTTAGACATTTTTGTTAAAAACTGAGGTACAAACACACACATTAGGTTCTACACAGGGTCAGCATCGTCAATATCACTGTCTTCCACATCCACCTCTTGTCCCACTGGAAGTCTCCAGGAGCAAGAACATGCATGGAGCTGTCATCTTCTATGATAATAATGCCTTCTTCTGAAATGTCTCCTGAAGGACCTGCTGAGGCTGTTTTATACTTAATTTTTATAACAAGGTGAAGCAGTAAGCTCCAAAATAATGATAAAAAAGTTTAGTAAATATGGAAACCAGTAACAATCATTTGTTATCATTATCAAGTATTATGTACTGCACATAACCATACATGTTATACTTTTATACAACGGCAGCACGTAGGCTTGTTTAGACCAGCATCACTATGAACATGCAAATAATGTGTTGCCCTACATTGTTATAGCTACTACATTACTAGGTGATAGGAATTTTTCAGCCCCATTATAATCTTATGGTAATACCACTGTATGTGTGATCTGTCGTTGACTGAAACGATGTTAGGTGGTACGTGACCTTACATGGGAAACTCATTTGGTTCACTTGTCTATGCTGACATTTTTTTCTTAAATGAACATGATTTCCTAAATTATTTTTCCAGTAATGTACTGTAAACACTGAATTCACAAATGTGTTTCTGATATAAACCATTACGTAGTGAACTATTATTGTTGAGTTTGCTTTTCTCCATTATACCTGGTAGAGGCAACAAAAATTTAGGAAAAGACGTTATTGAATTACAGTGCATATGGTAATGTAAAACAAATATGACAACATCAGAATACCAGCATTTTACCAATATCTTGGAATTACTTTAAGATATTGCAAATATTCTGTTCATGTTTTTGATAATGAATGATATGAAATATTGCTCCTAGGTAAGAATATAAGCCCAAATTCTCTATTACATACGTATTTTCCAAAAACCAAAATTCATTATCGAAATTTTGGGGCAAAGGAAAGAAAATATTCTGGCTCTCCTGTTCTGTATAGAGGGAGTAACACAGTACAAAAATATACATTCAAATATATTTAACGTCTATGTTTTCAATGACAAGTTTAATTAGTAACTTAAGTCCTATATGCTTCTGTTATGAAATGCACTTACAAATAAGATAGCCTGGTTTGTTTTATTACTGCCTAATTGCTAGAGGCATTAGGACTAGCTTCCCTAAGCTGAGGTGTGGGGAGTGCGCATTAGACTGAATCTTCCTAAATTACATAATAGGAGAGTTTTTGCTGTGGGGACACAGTGACTCTTTGAGATTTCCTAGTTCTTCCCAAAAAGATTCTGTGATTTCACTGGAGAAAAACTCTACAGGTTTTCTTTTTGGTTGTTTTTTGGTTTTCTTTTGTTTTGCTTTCAAAATTTTCCCTGTATGGTTGAAAGAGATGAAATTCTGTGCACAAGGGACCCTTTTTATTTTTTGCAAGTTGTTTCTTTTTGTACTTTGTTTTTTAGCTTCTTGACACTGTTCCTTGACTTCATTTTTCTCCCGCCTTTCTGATAGGTTTAAAGTTATATTATCCTATTTTAAATCTAGTCATTTAATTTTTATCTATTTTTCTCATCCTCTTTACTCTTAATTTTTTAAATCAGTTGATTTGGAGATATCTTGAAAGATACAATTATACTTGATATACTTGTTTAAGGTAACTATTTTTCTAAGTGACTTCTAACAAATCATGTGATACTTAAGATAAAAATTCTCATTCCTTTATAAATTATATATTAAACTTTGACATATACCTTACATTTATTTCCTATTATATTTGATTTCATCATTAATCTGAATTTTTATTATCACATAAAATATCATTAAATCTTCTAAAAATATGGAATATTTGACAATGGTGTTTATTATTTTATTCTTAAATAAATTTCATAGCCATTTTAATGTATTCGTTCTTCCTTATGGTATTTTAAATCACTTGATCAATTTGAGACTATCTCCTTTGAGATTTTGTTGGAAATTTTATTGTCCATATATTAGGAAAAAATTCTGTTATTATATTATTTATATTTCACTTTAGAAGTATATACTTTTATTTACGTTTTCTTTCATTCCACAGGAAAGAGTTCACGACATTCTTTAAGCAACTCTTACACATTTGTAATTGTCACCCTGATTTAATTCCATACATATAAATTGTGTATAGGTGTACACACACACACACACACACACACACACATTTTCCTTAAAATGTAAAATGTAAAAATTTACTAGGATACTTCTGTTTTATTTTTCATTTATTTTAGATACTATGAACTATTTTCAAGCTGCATGTTTCGTTCTTTTCATGTTTTTAAATTGTAATAGATTTTATTTCCCATAAATGTGCTTATATATTTAGCTTAATTTATTGGGATTTTTTTCTGCTAGAATCTCTATATTTGAAAAAGAAGAAATTCCTCTCTTTCCTCCATATCTGTTATATCTTGTTAGCACTGCCATATCTTTGTTCTTTTATTTTTTTTTCTTCTGAATTTTGAAAGAACATTGATGCTGGTCATTTTATGACATTAAAAAATTAGAAGTTAATTTTCTGGGTAATTCCTGATCTTTAAATTCTTTTTACAGTAGGTTTTAATTAACCTATTAGATTTTTGTGATCTTAAAATTATTTTTTACCTTGTCATTTTATTTTATCTTTCACATTAGCTAACTGCCTTCATCTGGACTAATAATATTTTAATATTGGCTTATAATTGCATTTATTTCTGACTTGTTTGAAGACTTGAGGCAGATATTTGAAAAATATTCATTTCTTATGCTAGATTATTTTCAAGAGATTAGTTCTCGTCTGGAATAATAATGCTATTTTTTTTTTTTTTGCAATACACTCTTTAATAGTTTTCAGACTAGTTTAATTATTCATATATGAAAGAAAATAAATCTTATATTGAGCATTTGTTAAAAATAGGTTGCTATAATTGTTTTTAGAGCCTCTTCATGTACTTGGGTGATGATAGACTCTTAGATCTCAAAGTGAGTTGATGTGTATAGTGTATAGTTCAGTTTCTGGTAACTGTAGGCTTTCAAATTACATTATTCTGCTGAAGTCATAATTTTTTTCTCTTTCTTGCTTATATTAAAAAATATTTCTGAGAATTAACTCTCGAGAAAGGTAAGAAGAGTTTTTTTTATTTCTCTCTAGATGTGGAACCAGATTAAAGCAAATCTTTCAGTGCAAAATTGAAGGGATGCCAAAAAACAGGAATCAAGACAAATATGTATAGGTAAATGTAAATATGAAAATAACATATATATGTAAACACATTGAATTATGTTTAAATAGTGCAATATATTTTAAAATATTTTAAAAATTAGATTGTCAAGCAATGGCCATGAGTGACTCCTGCTTTTATAAATAACATTTTATTTGAACAAGAACTGGGATTAGGGTGTAGCAGGTGAGAGTCATAAAATGAAGGTCACATCCTGACTTTATTTAAAATTTTGATATTCTTCTCATCATGAATTTTTTGCATTTAAAAATATTACTAAAAATATTCTCTCTCTTTATTACTGAGCTTTATATACCCCACCTTAAATTTTCTGCTCAGGATGAGTGCCTGATTCACCTAACCCTAGTTACAGGTCCACTCTTAAGAATTTTATTCATAAGACATATATCTGGGTTGTGCCTTCAGCTGAATATTTAAAAAAAGCTATCCAGGAGATCCTATCACTTTTTCCCATTCCTCTCTCCAGTCCCACCCCCACCCCAACCCCATCTCCACTGAGAATGGCTGAATAAAATAATTTTCATTCTTGAAAATCTACGAAGTGTTTAGTCCTTCGACAGGAACTCCATGAAGTGTTTTCTTGGTTTCTTCCCATAAGGTACACATTGTTTTAGTGAGCACTGCCATATCCTATATTAATTTCTGTGTTTCTGCCTGATGCCTGAGAAAATATCTAAATGATATGAAAGAGAAACTGATAGAGTAGCTACATATATTAGTCTGGACTTCTATAAGAAAATAACAGACTGGGTGGCCTGAGATGGCTTAAATGACTGTTAAGCAATAGACATTTATTTCTCACAGTTATAGAGGGTAAGAAGTCCTAGATAAACTTGCCAGCTGATTCAGTTCCTGCTGAGGGCCCTCTTCCTGGCTCGCAGATAGCTGCCTTCTTGCTGTGTTCTCACATGGCTGAGAGAAAGCTCTGGTTTCTCTTCCTTTTCTTATAAGGTCACTAATCCCACCATGGGGGCCCCACCCTCATAACCTCATCTACAACTAATTACCTCCCACAGGTCCCATCTCCAAATGCCATTATATTGGGGTCAGGGCTTAAATATATACATTTTGGGAGGATACAATTCAGTTCACATCAGTATGTGACTGGTGGCTTTAAAATGTGATTCTTAAAGTGTAACCTGGTGATGATTATGGAATAAACTTTATTTTCGGTGTATACCCTACATATTTAAGATAGATGGAGATTGTCCTAGTTTTTTCTTCCCTCCTGATTATTTCATTCCTTTTTATTAGGGGAAAATTCTGCAACCTGGCTCTGCTACTTAATCTAACATTATCAGTACTAGTTAGTTGAGTTTACTTCTTTGGCAAAAGGTTGGCTGGTATTCTTACTCAAAGGTGCTGTTACAGTGTTTGAGTTTTTTTGGTTAAATCTTCAGAGAAAATGTATCAGAATCTGGCACCTGTCACCTTATTGCTACTTTTACCTGAAAGGATAATTTTTATCTATTTATTATACATTACTTCCCAGAGCTATTCATCTGCATACTTTCTTTCTTCTTTCATGGCACATATGGAAAGTTTTGACTATGTATCTCAAATTTCAATCTTAATTAATGGATTTTTTGGTCAATTTCTTGACAATGAAGGATTGGAGAATCTTAGAGTATCACTCAATTTTAACATTAGTTTACCATTATAGTCTTCTTTCTATATATTATTACTATTGCTAGTGAAGATCTCAATCATATCATAATTTTCATATTTGTAAAACTGGAAAGAGTTATAATGAAGAATATTATCTGATCTCTAGTGATAGCGCAACATTGTTCCGTCTGTGTGACCTAGAGTAACCCACTGAGCCACTTTTACCCTCAGGTTATGCAAATGTGTGACGAGGATGCTGTCATTGCTCTATATGCCAAATGATGTTTGATGGTCTCATAGTGAAACAACAGAACTTCCAATTCAAAATAATTTTTGGAATATAGTTTTTAATATGCTACCATTCCCAGCTTCTCAAAAAATGGTTTTTGAAGATGCATTAAAAGATACAATTTCTAAATAGCATAAAATTTAAAGATAATATAATTGCTAAGGAAAAAATCACATAATTAGGAAATACAGTTTTGGATTGAGAAAATCATTCCCAAACTTTAGTTCAATCTTACATCCTATTTCAGAAGAATTAGAGTAAACCTTTCAGCCTCCTACAAAATCAGTCCCCCGAATCAAAGATGTATGAATTCTACAAAATTGAAAAAAAAGTGTCATTATCGACCCTTTGTATATTGATCTGTGTGGTGTCATACTCTTTCTATCTATTCTTATTCATTGTGTCTTTATTTTACAGACTTTAGTGAGTTTAGAGCTGTTTTAGTTTCATAGCAAAATTGCAAAGAAGAAACAGAGATTTCCCATATCCCCCTTACCTTCACACATGCACAGTCTCCCTTATTATCAACATCCCCCACCAGAATGGCACATTTTTTACATTTAGGGACCTACACTGACACATCATGATCACCCAAAGTCCATAATTTACATCAGGTTCACTCTTGGTGTTGTACATGGTATGATTTTGGACAAATGTATAATGAATTGTATCATAATGTATAAATTTATGGGCTTTGACAAATGTACAGTAACACATATCCATTATTATAATGTACAGAATAATTTCGCTGCCATACAATGTTTTCTATGCTTCATCTATTCATTCCCTCATTGCTCATAATCTCTGGCAACCTCTGATCTTTTTATTATCTCCATAGTTTTGCCTTTTCCAGAATATTTTATAGTTGGAATACTACAATATGTGGCTTTTCATATTAGCTTCTTTTGCTTAGTAATATGCATTTAAGTTTCCCGTAAAAGTCTTTTCAGGACTTGATAGCTCATTTCCTTTTAGTGCTGAATAATATTCCATTGTCATGGAGTAACACAGTTTATTTATCCATTCACCCACTGAAGGACATCTTGGTTAGCAATTATAAATAAAGCTGATGGAAACATCCATGTGCAGGTTTCTGTGTGGACATAAGGTGGGTATCAAGTAGTGCGAGTGTTGAATTGTATGGTAAGCATATGTTTAGTCTTGTAAGAAACTGCCAAACTGCTTTCCAGCATCACCGTACAACTTTGCATCCCCACCAGCAATGCATAAGGGTTACTGTTACTCCACATCCTTGCCAGAATTTTGTGTCAGGGTTCTGAATTTTTATTATTCTAATAGGTGTGTAGTGGTTTGCATCATATTTTAATACTTAAGCAGGAACTGAAGCTCCCAGGAAACCGTAGACTGGAAGAAATAACAGATTTACAGGGGTTCAGTACATTGAGGAAGCCACAATTTCACAAGTAAAGTGTTACAAATAAACAGCAAAAAATTTCACAGCAATACTTATTTTGAATAACAGCATAAACAATCTTATCTCATATAACTGGACACACTAATTAGTTTGCAATTTTTTGTTTGTCATAAAACATTAAAGGTACATAGACATAAATAATTTAAGTATTTCATTGTAATTAATTTTAAAATAAAACACATACATAAATATACATTTAATAAGATTAAGTTTTCTCTTGTTTAAAAGACAAGTGATTTTCACATCATAGGTCCTTCACTTATTTATCATAATATTAGTCACTGCAGATTTAATCCTTTCTCAATATAACAATAAAATGTGTGGAGGATCTCTTCGACTTCAAAAAATTCAATTTTTAAAATTCTGGACTTGATTGTGCTTTCATTATAATAATCAATATACGAAGCTTTTCTTGGAAAAGTGATTTTATGCTAATACCACAGTATATACAATGTCTTTGCTGAAGAAGAATTTTCATTATGTTCAGATCTAGATATTGGTCTGAAATTTATCTTTCCCAAAATATAAGTCAAGCTTCTGTCTAAGTCATTTCTTTAAGTATTCTAACATTTTTTCAATTAGGCTGCATCAGGGGTTATAAATAAGTCCTTTATTTTGCTTTCTTTATAATCCTCAGAATTGGTCTGGAAGCCATATTATTTAGGTTTAAAGTCTTTTCAGTTAAGAATTCCATTGTGTTTTCATTTATCATGCATTTTCAGAAAAATGAAACTTTAAATCAGAGTCAATTCTTGTAAGTTTTTATGACTCTTAATGTACTTGTATAGAATAACTTGTATCTTATTACAGTTTATAATTTTTTGAATAGCCAATAATAAGAAACAACAGTTTTTGAAGTCCAGTTGTATTGTCTCAGGCAACTAGTGTAGTTTTTTTCATTAATGTTTTTTCTGTCTTGTTATGTGTGTTCTACTTTTTGTGGGGACCAAATTATATATATAACCTGTAGTTATTCTATTTATATTGCAGAGATGCTCTGAAGTCAATATTTTTCTTGGTAAAATTTTAAAATAATATTATAAATTTTGAGCAACAGGTTTATTAGCGGATAATTTGGCCACTATCATGCTCAGTATGTAAATATTGGAAGGATTTTTCTCCCTACATTCAAACTATCTATCATGTGCTGTAATTTTTTTGTGTTTCAAGTCTTTTCATGGAGGAAAGAAGCCTTTCTTAATATTGGTCTTCAAAGTAGAGTTTAACTTCTTTTTTTTTTTTCATAAAGCACCCCATAAACAACCTTTAGCATTTCCAATTTTATTTCCTTTTTGGGAGAGCGATTACTTTGAAGTCAGAATTTTCGACTGTAGAAATGTTTTTTCCTGGTGATTTTGTAGTTGAGCACCCATATCTAATTCAGTGGCATAAAGAATAGTCTTTAGAGAAAAATATCTCTACAGGAAACTAAAAGAAGAATATCTAGAAAAATATAGCTATGTAACTGTTAAAATGAGCTTTTGCTCATTATTAAGTTATCTAACTTCTTTAATGGTATTTAAGAAGATGTACCCTTTAGATATTAAGAACATAAATCCTAAGAACAAAAATAACTTGGAGAAAAGGTCAAGCGCTCATATAAAATGAAGCTCAATTTGAAAAAATAGTTGGAAACAAATAAAAAACCACAGTAGTAGAGGCAGTCAATATGAAACCTAAGGAGCTCAAAAAGTTGGAATGTGAATATAGAAGATGCATTTGTGAGATATTCCTGAAAAAGAATGTGGAAAGAAGATTAGGTATATGATAAACAGAGAAGAGAGATACTATATTGACAATAACCCTTTCTGAAAGCAGAGACCAGCACGGATGAAACAGAAGGGATAATTTAATACATATTGAGTGGAAATATTCTGAACTAAAGAATAAAATACTATGTATGCAATTTGAAAAGTTTACAACCACATACTAGAAAAAATCAAAGTCAAGTCCCAAAATGGAGATTTTACATTACAGTGGACCAAGCAAATATTACATGATACCAACAAAGGCAGAAGAAAAACCCCATCTTTAGTCTTTTTCATTATTAGAAGATGTTTTGAAAAATGAGATCAAGGAGAGGGGTCAAAATTGGCCAGCTAACTTCTTATTAATCTATGGTAATTTAAAAATTGTGGAAGAAAATCAGCCCAAAAGTCTATTAACCCATTCACATAAATACATGCATTTAGTAAACAGTAAATATGACATCTTAAATCACTAGAAAAGATGTTAGAATAACTGATTAACCAAAATGAATACTGGAAGAAAATATAATTTATAATTTCTTAAAGTTGGATTATGGAAGTATTTGAAGTTACAAATAATTCCACAAGAAACTATAAAAAGCTGTATAATCTACTATGTTAAATATAGTAAAACTTCCTAGAAGGTAAAAGAAAATATAAAGAAACAAATAAAAATATAGTACATATGCCAAGCAGAAAGGCAATAATGAAAAGTACATATAAATCAACATGTAAAAGACAAATGTTCTAGTAGAGAAAGACGAAAGGATATGAACAGTCAATATACGTCTATATTAAGTCAAAACATGTAAAAATTTCAATATCATTGCTAAATATATAAAGCTAAAAATTATAGCTTAGGATTTTGTTGACGTCAGCAACATGGTGGTATAGGAGGTCCTGGACTTCACTCCCCCACACAGAACGGTCAGCTAGCTATTATTCACGGACAAAAATAGGTTGGTGAAAACACTCAAATGTGGGAAGAAGCCTGAGTCACCTGCATGTTCCACGGAACTGAATAAAAATTAACATTGACAGAATGGACAAATGGTCTTGCTTTGATCATATTGCCCCTTCCCCTACTTCAAGTTGGCACAGCACCACAAAGAACATTCCTCAGGGCCCACAGTTTCTAAGTGGGAAAAGAAGAACGGGAAGGTGGACTTCCAGCTTCCCTAGAATTCCAAGATGCTTCACAGGAAGCTTACTCTCTCGTCATCTCACAAGGAATGTAGGAATGCGGGGCTGGACTGCCTGGTGGGGGTGGGTTGGGGCGGTCAGATAGAAACAAAGCAAGAAGGCAGAGCCCTTAGCGACCCTTGCTCAGATTCTGGTGATAACTCCTTATACCTGCCAGCGGTGATGCATGATCACAGGTATGAGCTAACAGCATAACTCCCCCACAAAGCTGAGCTAGCTGTTTCCAGCAGAGCTGTTTCCCCCACAAATGCAAGAGTTAATTGACTTGCATCCCTAGATGACCAGCCTCCAGGCCCAGCCTCATACTCTAACTTAGAGCTCTGCTCAGGGAAAGAGAAGACCCCACAGTGAACTTTCACAAAAGGACGACAGAACACTTAGGCCAATGGAGAAGGAGAGAAAACCTAGAAATGAACTACGAACTATATTCGTAGCAGAGGAGCTACGAATATATAGAAAGAAAGGATTTTTTTTTCCAATAAATAGTGATGGGAAAACTGGATATGCATATGCAAAATAATAAAATTGGACCCTTATCTCACACCATATGCAAAAATCAACTCAAAATGTATTTAAGACTGGAATATAATATCTAAAACTGTAAAACTATTAGAAGCAAACATAGGAGAAAAGCTACACAACACTGACCTGGGCAATGAATTTTAGATGTGACCCCAAAAGTGCAAGCAACAAAATTAAAAAAAGACAAATGAGATTACATCAAAATGGAAAGCTTCACTACACAACAAAAGAAACAATTAACAAAGTGAAGAGATAACCTATGGATTTAGGAAAATATAATTGTAAGCCATATATGTCTGATAAGAGATTAAATCCAAAATAAATAAGGAGCTCAAACATCTCTAGAAAAAGAAAACCAATAATCCAATTAACAAATGACCTGGCCTAAGAAAAGACCTGAATAGACATATCTCAAAGAAGAAATATGAATGGCTAACAGATACATGAAAAAATGGTCAATATCACTAATTATTAGAGAGATGCAAATTAAAGCCACAATGAGATACCACCTTATACCTGTTAGAATGGCTATTATTGAAAATACAATAAGAAAACAAGTGTTGGTGAGGATATAGAGAAAAGGGAACACTTTACACTGTTAGTGGAAATGTAAATTAATATAGTAATTATGGAAAACAGCATGGAAGTTCCTCAAAAACTTAAAAAAAAAATCCATATGATCCTACAATCCCACTTCTAGATATTTAACCAAAAGATTTGAAATCAGTGTGTCAGAGATATCTGCACTCTCACGTTCACTGAAGCATTATTCACAATGGGTAAGTTAAAGATTCAACCTAAATGTCCGTCAACAGATGAATGGATAAAGAAAATATGAGGTATATTAACAATGAAATGTTATTCAGCCTTTAAAAATAAAGAAATTCTATTATTTGGGACAACATGGATGGAATTGGGGAATATTATCCTAAGGGAAATAAGCTGAACACAGAAAGACAGATACCACATGTTCCCACTTATATGTGGAATCTAAAACATTTAAGCTCACAGAAGCAGAGAGTGGAATGGTAGGAATACTATCAGAGGCTGGGGAAAGAGAGGGAATGGAGAGATAGTACGAATACGAAGCCTAAAGTAGGAGGGATACGTTTGATTATTTTTTTGAGATCTGTTGCAGAGAGTGATGAATATAGCTAAAATTAGTACTATACATTTTAATATCTCTAAGAGGAAATTAAAAATGTTCTCATCACAAAAAATGTTAAATATTTGAGGTGATTCATATATTAATTGGCTTGATTAAATCTTTTCACATGGTATTAAAAATCATAACATCATTTTGCACTCCCTAATGTATAAAACTATAATGTAATACATAATTTTAAGAAACAAAAAACCACAATGGTTTCTACTTTCTGCCTATATGGAATTACCCAATGTTTCTGAGGCTTTTTGCCAGTATGAACTTTTATGCTTTCTTTGGATCTTTGAATGAGCGCAAAATTTTTGGATGATTGGTAGTATGTGTTAGTAGATTTACAAGTACACTTTGGCCCAGTGAATCTAATTCCAGGAATTTGCTTTAAGGAAACATTTTAATAAGAGTACAATGTTACAGATTTAACAATATTTGTTGTAACATTGCTAGAGATAGCAATCTATACAGTTCTATAGTTCTAGTTAAATATACTATGAGATTACCTTAAAGTGAAATATTATCTAACTATTTAAAATGTCAATTTGAATGTGTGTTTTTTGATATGGGAAGATGATTACAAGACAACTTTTAATGTAACAAAAAAATGTGCAAATCTCTATAAAATTTAACTTCATTTTTGAACGTATTATATGTGTCTAAATGCATAGAAAAAACTTACAAAGTAGAAACAATAGCCTTTTCAGTAAGACTTTACTTTTAATTTTTAGTTTTATATTTTTTCATATTGCTTCCATATTTTTCTACTGAAATATGCATTTTTTGAACACGTATTATCTGTATAACCAAAAAATTGAAAGGATTTTCAGAATGTTAAATTATAAGACAAATGTGAATGGATCATAATATTCACATGGGAAAGGTTTTTCCCAAATTTAGGATGTAACTCTAGAATTGAGCAGCAATAGCTGTGACATTTTCAGAAGCTCAGAAATCTGAGCTGGCCCCCAATAAAGAACACCATCTGGCTGTGGCTTTGTTAGAGGTTTTCTTTTAGATTACATTTTCTGTCATTTTTGCATAAAAATGCTTCTCTCAGTGCATTTCAAGCACGTGTTTGGAAGGTTCTATGTTGGGTTCCATTCAGCCCATTTAGCCATATTGTGCAGGCATTTAGTGGTAAGCTTTAGGCATTTAGGCAGGTGTGTTTTTGACTTAAATACTAAAAGAGATGAGGTGATATGAACAGGGCAGGCAGCTTGATTGTCATGACCTAAGGCCTGGAACACATTCCTGGAAACAGACAGAATACTGCTGAACATTAGGAAGTATCTTTTTTACTCTCTTTCTTTGGCTAGCTGATTGCTTGTGTGAATGTGCAATCAGATATTTCAATTCCTATTCTGCAGGTCTGGTTTGGCTTTTGTAAGACAGCTTTAAGATATAATATTTTGACCATATATGTCTGAATTCATTGCTGAGCTAACAATATATAAATGTGGGTTTTTTTTTTCTTTCAGCATTTGACGTTTCCCATTACTCATTAAGAGAACTGATATAAGGCAGAAGTCGTTTATAATAGCAGAAAACAATTTCTGCTATTATAAACAGCAGAATTTCTGCCAAAATTCTAGTAAGATTGCCACCCATGTTGAAATAGGAAAGCATTCATTTTACAGCACGTGAGTAAGTGATGAATATATGCAGGACTCTTCCACACCAAAATGCTTTATGTGGAAGCTGTTCCTCTGAAATTCAGCTGCTGTGAGACTTTCCTCCACTTTTTGGATTGAACGAATATGACTCGCTTTCACAGAATTCACTCTGGGAATGTTAATGGTCTTTCTATGTGACCATTATGTGCTTTGTAATGTTTTTCTGTAAAAATGTCATCAGGAACCTCTCTCTAATTCCCTGCCTTACATATTTCAGTCAGTAGTGCAACTATCTATCGCTCAAAAGTTGTCATAATAACTTCCTACATTAACATCCTGGTTAAGCTTTTATACAAGCTTCGATAATTACTATAGCTAAGGCCAAATACTAGCTGACTGACACTATGGTATTTAATTAGAGTCAACTGGGTCAGTAGGGTACTTAATAGCACCAGTTACCCGTCATCATCATCCTTACGCTCCGAATGAGAAAAAAAGTGATTCGAAAGAGAGAAGTGAGGGGTAACTTAAGGGGAATCTGGCAAGAATCTTAAAACATACATTTTGAAAAGGAATTTGAAGGCAGCACATTTTGCTTAGATTCATCATAGTCAGAGAGTTTTTATGGATAACCTTCAAACGGAGTGGGCATTTGTATGGTGTGGTGTTCTACTTTGTGTTAGATGTTGTGGCCTTTGTAAATCCATTACTGGCATCAAATGGCAGAAAAGCGTCTCTCTCACATTGCGTAGAGGAAAAATTATTAGTGAAACATTTTGATATAACTTTCGGGTGCATTTGCAAGAGGAAAGCAAGTAATCTTAGTTTTAGCTGTGCTTTATTGAGCAGAGCAGAGGGTGAAATCACTGGCATGGCAGTTTACTGGGCTTACAGGAAAAAGGGGAAAATGTGTTGCAGGGGTAGCACAGGCAGTATATTTGTCATCACTCTTTCTTCCTACTTCCCGCTAACAACTATTCAGAAGCAAAGATAATGGAAATGGAATTTGGACCTTGAAAGATGACTAACTGTAGAACTCACAGTTTATGTCCAGTGGAAATCATAGGACTTGGTAGGCCTGCCTGAGAATTGTGAGGCTACTTCTAGGCATGTTGGAATGATAGAGGCAGGAAAGGTGACACTGGCTACAATTTAAGTTTTTCTCTATTCACACCTACTCATGTGGTGTGGTTGATTCCATGGCACATTTACAGGTAGTATTTTATTACAACTTTCTAGAATTGATATTTTAAAAATACCTCTTCTAATTCTCCCTCTAAACACCTCTTTTTGATTTAGTTGCCCTATTATTTTCGTACAAGAAACAACTGACAAGAGACACAGAAAGTTGTCATTTTGTGGCACATATACACCATGGAATACTATGCAGCCATAAAAAAGGATGAGTTTGTGTCCTTTGTAGGGACATGGATGCAGCTGGAAACCATCATTCTTAGCAAACTATCACAAGAACAGAAAACCAAACACCGCATGTTCTCACTCATAGGTGGGAACTGAACAATGAGATCACTTGGACTCAGGAAGGGGAACATCACACACCGGGGCCTATCATGGGGAGGGGGGAGGGGGGAGGGATTGCATTGGGAGTTATACCTGATGTAAATGACGAGTTGATGGGTGCGGACGAGTTGATGGGTGCGGCACACCAACATGGCACAAGTATACATATGTAACAAACCTGCACATTATGCACATGTACCCTACAACTTAAAGTGTAATAATAATAAATAAATAAATTTAAAAAAAAAAGAAAAGAAAAAAAAAAGAGAAATGGGATGTTAATAGAGTCTTCTTTCCTGTCATTTTATTTGTTTCTTAAATAAATGTGTGTATGTGCACATGCGTGTATATATATGATTGCTTTGTAATTCAAAGGTAAGAGTGTGAAGGGCCAAAATACTTTTATACTTCTAGATTTCATCTGGGCATGTATATTTTTATACAACAAATGCCCACAAACGTCAAACGAACTTAGTGTCTTAAAACAAAACACATTTATTATGTCCCGATTCTGTAGGTTCATAGTCCTGGAATGACATGACTGAGTCCTCTGCCCAGAGTCTCACGAGGCTGAGATGAAACAGCTGGTAAAGCCATATTCTTTTTTGGAACTCAGGGTTCTCTTCCACATTCATGTGGTTTTGCAGAATTTAGTTCCTTGCAGTTGTAAGGTTGTAGGTTCCCACTGTTCTTGTTGGCTGTTGGACAGGGGTTGCTTTCAGCTCCTAGAAGCCACAGAATTCCCTAACCTTTGGCCCTCCCCACATCACGGGACTTCATGTCTTCAAGGCCTAGAGGAAAATCTCATTCATGCTTTAAATGGTTCCATTTTCAAAGGTTCCCATCTGATTAAGTCAGGCCAACGTAGCTAATAGTATTTTGATAAAATCAGAATCAAGTGGTTTGCTGCCTTACTCTGCAAAATTTTGCCATATAATATGTCACAATCATGCCCATTCTCAATAGGAGGAAATTACACAGAATGTGTATGCCAGGGGGATGTGAATCTTAGTATCCACCTTAGAATTCTGCCTATCACAGCATGGTTTTGAAAACTCCACAAAAATCTAGTATGGGAAGACTAGAGAAGGAGCTGTGAGTATGTATGTCCAGATTTAGTGGATTTTATTAAATAAATCAACACCAAAAAGAAAGCTTTGGGGTCCAAGTAATTTTTTGATGTGTTATCAGTGAGAAATGTACAATTCATGAAAACAGACAGAAATTTCAGGATTGGATAGGAAGCAAAAGCAACCAATCAAACAAACAAACAAAATATATTCTAGAGTTGTTTAAAACAATATATTCAATCCACCCTGGCATAAAAAAACCTGCTATATTTTAAAATGGTTATCTTTTTACTTTTTTCATTTTAAAACATCACATATTATTTGATTAATAACTATGATGACCAGCTTGTTCTCTTTTTAAACATATCATGATAAACTTATTACATTATATCTTGTATTCACATGTAAGACAAACATTTCAATGATAGTGTTGAAAAGATTAGATATACATACCCCAAAATGACATTGTCCAATTTGTATTTCAAGTAACTTATCTACATAGAAAAGACAGAAACAGAGGTGGAGTGGGAGCTACATGAAAGGAGGAATTGCCAAATTTAATTGATTTTTTTTCTCTTGTTGTATGCAGAGCAATTTGGCATTCACTTAATAATCATACTTTCTTCTTTCAACAGTAAGTCACCTTGCAGTACATTATTCTGTAGTTTAAATAATTCCATTTCAATTAAGTTCCCCCTGTAAAGCCTATTGTCCAACTATTTAATAGCTTTCATTTCTTCTCCTCTAAATTTATGTTTTTCTAGATGACTTTAAAACTTTAGAATGTCAGCGTTACAGTATAGTCTGTTAGACATGTGGAGGTTTTGTAATGCATTGACAATTATGAATTATAGATTATATATGTATTCTTATTGTTAACCTAAAAATGAAAAGGTAGGCCTTGGATAAGAACATGACCACTTAGTTTCACTTTTTCATTTTTGAATTTCCACTGGAAATATCTCGAGACATATAATTGAATACATGGCTAGTAGGAAGGTCATTTCACCTACTGTGGAGAAGTAGCTGAGAAATTACCTTGGAATTATTCACTGCATTAGTGAGACACTCTCGATGTTTAAGTGGTCTTCTGGGATCTCTTTAAGACACTGTATTATTCTTTATTTCACTAGATTCTGCTAGATTACTTAATAAACATCATTACTTCTATGCACTCAAAGATTTATGGAAAATGTTAATGCAGATTCTAAAACTGAGAGATATATTCACAGAGAGTAGCTAATGTACAGAAAGTTTATGGTGCCACTGAATTGAATCATTCACTAATTCATTTTCTTTTTAAAAA
>NW_012099344.1:82246-84861 GCF_000951045.1 Mandrillus leucophaeus | reverse complement strand
AATTGGGGGAGCAAAAAAGAGTTTAGATTGGAAGGTGTTTGGCATCCTAAGTGAATAGTTTTTCACAAGTGGGTCATTTTTGAAATGTTTATCCAAGCAGGGAATCTGCATGAATGTGAACTTTGAAACAACAAAACATTTTAAAAGTTATATGATAAATTTTTTAAAATTTATTTTACTTAAAATTATATTATGAAATGATACTTTATAGTTTATATTACTGTACTGTGGATCTTTATTGGAAGGACCTGTGTCTTCTGATTTTGTATATCCTTACAACCAACAAGGAAATAGTTTGTACATGGTAATGATATGGGAGCAGGGGAGGGAAGTGCTGGGTAGAGAATGGCAGATCCCTGGTGAGGGCTCCACCCCCAGGCCTGTGCCCAGGGACCTAGGTAAGGACAGGCATTTCTGTTTTCTTGCCCAAATGTTGCATTTCCCAAGACCACCCTGGTCCACCACGCACCCCCATTGTGTGCCTATAAGAACCCCAACACCCTAGTGGGCATGCACACAAGTGGCTGGACGTCAAGAGTAACACACCAGCGAAAGAAGACACAAGTGGCTGGATATTGAGAGAAATGCACCCCGTAAGAGCACACCGACAGATGCTGGTTAGCAGGCAGGAAGGCAATTGACTAGCAGAAGAACGTGGAGTTTGGCTGGGGCCCTGGGAGGAGAGCCCAGCAGTTGAGCAGCCCGACTCCAGGGGAAAACTACCTTCCCATTCCATCTCCTTTCTGATTCCCTCATCTGCTGAGAGCCACTTCCACTCCATAAAACCTTGTACTCATTTCTCAAGCCCATGTGTGATTCGATTCTTCCACTATACCTACACAGGAAACCCTGGGATACAGAAAGCCCTCTGTCCTTGTGGTAAGGTAGGGAGTCTAACTGAGCTGACTAACCCAAATCACCTAAGGAGCACAGAACTATAAGAGCACCCTGTAACACACGCCCACTGGGGTTTCAGAAGCTGTAAACATTCACCCCTAGATGCTACCATGGGGTTGGAGCCCCACACCCTGCTTGTCTGCATGCTCCCCCTAGAGGTTTGAGCAGTGGGGCATTGAAGAAGCCACACACCCGTCGCATGCCTTGCAAGAAGGACAAGGGAATTTTTTCCATTTCAGTAACATTTAAGTAAACAAATTGATTAAATAAAACGTTACTTTTCAAAGTAGGTCCACAGTTATATAAATATTTATTTTATTATTATTATTATTTTGAGCCAGGGCCTCACTCTGTCACCCAGGGTGGAGTGCGGTGGCCCAATCTTGGCTTACTGCAGCCTCAAACTTCCGGGCTTAGGTGATCCTCCCACCTCAACCTCCCATGTAGCTGGGACCATAGGCATGTGCCACCACATTTGGCTAATTTTTCGTATACATGAGGTTTTGTCATGTTGCTCAGGCTGGTCTTTAACTCTCTCACTTACACCTCCCAACATGCTGGAACTACAGACGTGAGCCACTTTACCCAGCCAAATGCTACATGTAAAAACAAATACAAATGAGTTGTGGTGGCTTACACCTGAAATCCCAGCACTCTGGGAGGCAGAAGTGGGCTGATGGCTTGATGCTAGGAGTTTGAGACCAGCCTGGGCAACATGATGAAACTCCATGTCTACAAAGAGATTCAAAAATTAGCCAGGCTTGGCGGTGTGTGGCTGTGGTCCCAGCTACTCAGCAAGAGGATCACATGAACCTAGGAGGCCAAGGGTGCAGTGAGCTGAGATTGCACCACTTCTCTCCTGCCTGGGTAACATAATGAGACCGTATTTCAAAAACAAACCAAAAAACAAGTACAAGGCTTTTTGGAGGAATGGCTGGGCAGTTAATATACAAGCTGAGCCTTGAGCATCTTATACTGTCAGAAAATAAGAAAGTAAAAAATGACAAACCAATAATTAGGTGGATATGCTAAAAGAGTGCAAGAACCAACAGAAAGAGCTCCAAATATCCAAAGTTGGAACAATTTCAGCAAAAAATGAGTAGTGTTGGGTTATAGGCCCAAATACAAGATAAATATCCATGAGGTCATATGAATAGAAAGAAATGATTAAATAAACAAGTAAATGAGAGAGAAGAGACAAATCCCTCTTGCAGGAAAATTTCAAATAGTTTATGTAGATACTTTGCCCTCAGGGAGGGAGTGTATAATCCCTTGATTTTTAAGTGTTGGCTATATACATCGTGACTTCCTTCTAAAAAGTACAGTGTTTGAAAATGGAGAAAAATAAGAGTAACTTTACAGTGCAGGAACTTGACAAACCCAATTTCAGCCAAGTGAATAAGATCAACAACCACGCTGAAAAGTCATGTTGATAGTATGTGCCCTTGTCATTATGGGATAAAAATGGTAATTTACTAATGTAGTCTGTCTTACAAAACCTGTAACCCCAGTCTAATCATGAGTAAAATATCTGACAAATATCAGTTGAGAGACATTTTACAAAATGCTTGACTGGTAATCCTCAAAGTTGTCAAGGTCACCAACAATAAAGTCTGAGAAACTGCCACAACCAAGAGAAGTGTAAAGAGACATGATGACTAAATGTAATAAGGTATCTCAGATGCAATCCTGGAGTAAAAATAAAATAAAATAAAAAA
>NW_012099344.1:64713-81036 GCF_000951045.1 Mandrillus leucophaeus | reverse complement strand
CTTGTATTCACATGTAAGACAAACATTTCAATGATAGTGTTGAAAAGATTAGATATACATACCCAAAAATGACATTGCCCAATTTGTATTTCAAGTAACTTATCTACATAGAAAAGACAGAAACAGAGGTGGAGTGGGAGCTACATGAAAGGAGGAATTGCCAAATTTAATTGATTTTTTTCTCTTGTTGTATGCAGAGCAATTTGGCATTCACTTAATAATCATACTTTCTTCTTTCAACAGTAAGTCACCTTGCAGTACATTATTCCGTAGTTTAAATAATTCCATTTCAATTAAGTTCCCCCTGTAAAGCCTATTGTCCAACTATTTAATAGCTTTCATTTCTTCTCCTCTAAATTTATGTTTTTCTAGATGACTTTAAAACTTTAGAATGTCAGCGTTACAGTATAGTCTGTTAGACATGTGGAGGTTTTGTAATGCATTGACAATTATGAATTATAGATTATATATGTATTCTTATTGTTAACCTAAAAATGAAAAGGTAGGCCTTGGATAAGAACATGACCACTTAGTTTCACTTTTTCATTTTTGAATTTCCACTGGAAATATCTCGAGACATACAATTGAATACATGGCTAGTAGGAAGGTCATTTCACCTACTGTGGAGAAGTAGCTGAGAAATTACCTTGGAATTATTCACTGCATTAGTGAGACACTCTCGATGTTTAAGTGGTCTTCTGGGATCTCTTTAAGACACTGTATTATTCTTTATTTCACTAGATTCTGCTAGATTACTTAATAAACATCATTACTTCTATGCACTCAAAGATTTATGGAAAATGTTAATGCAGATTCTAAAACTGAGAGATATATTCACAGAGAGTAGCTAATGTACAGAAAGTTTATGGTGCCACTGAATTGAATCATTCACTAATTCATTTTCTTTTTAAAAAGCCAACGTTGCATGGTTTTCGACATTACTCTACATGGTTATTAGGATGTTTGCATGATGGATATTAGGTTCCATTAAGAAACAATGCTCTGTCTACATTCAAATTAAAAAAAAAAAAGTAGCAGGAAGCAAATTTGTGTTTCAAATCAAGAATAAGACACTCACAAATAAATTAATGTATAAATTATATTACAAATAAGAGAAACCACTGGCTGAATGTTTATAATGGTGTGAGGAATGCAGATCTGAAAATAAGTTTTTTTGGCAAGATATGAAGTATCCCAATCTAAGTAAGAAAAGAAATCCAAAATGTGGCTAATTGCATTTTGTGTGAGCAGAGACTGACAGACTAGTTTCACCTAGATTCTGAAATGTGAAAAATAAAAACCCTTGATGAAAGGCTTAGTCAGGGACTAGTGGCAAAGCCCTGCTGCAGAATTTGAGTTTTAATGACAAATACATAGCGTAGAGTTGAATGAAAGGGTTTTTATCTGGCCATATCTGAATTTAGGAGGCTGTCTTTTTCATGCAAGAGCCAAATTACATTGAAAATGGCCCAGTAAAGCATCTTTGTTGGCAAGGTAAAAAATCCTACAGTACATTCCTCTGAAATGATTTTGAGGTGATAGTCAGCTTTTGAGCATAAATAGTGTTTGAGTGCAAGGTAAAAAGCAATGGTAAGAGAAAAGACTTCCAGGTGTAGAAACCAAGGATTTTAATTCTCCCAAATGGGAGAAAAATATGTATGATTGTTCTGCAAATAGACACAGAAGTTGCATCTCACTTCTTCCTGACACTGACTTGAGGAATAGAGAGTAGTTTTTATGTTTTATGTATATAAACATTAGACTTCTGAAATCATCATGGACTTATTTAGCCCTTTAATATTTATTGATTGCTTGTATGTAAAAGAAACTATGGCAGATCATTTATTTAGGATAAATTTCAGGTACTTAGCTTTAATTTGACATACTTACTTAGAATATAGTTAGACATACTTAGAATGTACTTACTGTGAATATGACACTTACTGGGTTTGTTGACAAAAGAGCTCACAGAATATGTCTCACTCAATAAACACCAAGATGCTGAAGAGAGTATAAAATAAAATCCAAAAGTCAAATAAATTTAGTAATGTAGTGAAGCTGGAGAACTGTGCTTTTGAAATATTACATGGACAACATTCGTCTAAAGATACCGATTTTGAAATGCATTGTGTTTTCATTGTTTAATTGTTCAATATGTACACTGTAATTTCCTGTTGGTGTGAGGAGTACATAATATGGAATTTTTAACTTCTAAATGCAATTATCAATGACTATGTTATGATAATGTTATAAATTTACTAATGATGTACCAATATCTTCTTATATGTACAGAATGCTAAAAAGCTTCAAAAATGATATGTGTAAAATAATTGTTTACTTGTTAATAAAATAAGAGGCAAAGCCTTAAACTTGCAATAGATAAGGAGATGATAAATATTAAATAACAATTGGGGGAGCAAAAAAGAGTTTAGATTGGAAGGTGTTTGGCATCCTAAGTGAATAGTTTTTCACAAGTGGGTCATTTTTGAAATGTTTATCCAAGCAGGGAATCTGCATGAATGTGAACTTTGAAACAACAAAACATTTTAAAAGTTATATGATAAATTTTTTAAAATTTATTTTACTTAAAATTATATTATGAAATGATACTTTATAGTTTATATTACTGTACTGTGGATCTTTATTGGAAGGACCTGTGTCTTCTGATTTTGTATATCCTTACAACCAACAAGGAAATAGTTTGTACATGGTAATGATATGGGAGCAGGGGAGGGAAGTGCTGGGTAGAGAATGGCAGATCCCTGGTGAGGGCTCCACCCCCAGGCCTGTGCCCAGGGACCTAGGTAAGGACAGGCATTTCTGTTTTCTTGCCCAAATGTTGCATTTCCCAAGACCACCCTGGTCCACCACGCACCCCCATTGTGTGCCTATAAGAACCCCAACACCCTAGTGGGCATGCACACAAGTGGCTGGACGTCAAGAGTAACACACCAGCGAAAGAAGACACAAGTGGCTGGATATTGAGAGAAATGCACCCCGTAAGAGCACACCGACAGATGCTGGTTAGCAGGCAGGAAGGCAATTGACTAGCAGAAGAACGTGGAGTTTGGCTGGGGCCCTGGGAGGAGAGCCCAGCAGTTGAGCAGCCCGACTCCAGGGGAAAACTACCTTCCCATTCCATCTCCTTTCTGATTCCCTCATCTGCTGAGAGCCACTTCCACTCCATAAAACCTTGTACTCATTTCTCAAGCCCATGTGTGATTCGATTCTTCCACTATACCTACACAGGAAACCCTGGGATACAGAAAGCCCTCTGTCCTTGTGGTAAGGTAGGGAGTCTAACTGAGCTGACTAACCCAAATCACCTAAGGAGCACAGAACTATAAGAGCACCCTGTAACACACGCCCACTGGGGTTTCAGAAGCTGTAAACATTCACCCCTAGATGCTACCATGGGGTTGGAGCCCCACACCCTGCTTGTCTGCATGCTCCCCCTAGAGGTTTGAGCAGTGGGGCATTGAAGAAGCCACACACCCGTCGCATGCCCTGCAAGAAGGACAAGGGAATTTTTTCCATTTCAGTAACATTTAAGTAAACAAATTGATTAAATAAAACGTTACTTTTCAAAGTAGGTCCACAGTTATATAAATATTTATTTTATTATTATTACTATTTTGAGCCAGGGCCTCACTCTGTCACCCAGGGTGGAGTGCGGTGGCCCAATCTTGGCTTACTGCAGCCTCAAACTTCCGGGCTTAGATGATCCTCCCACCTCAACCTCCCATGTAGCTGGGACCATAGGCATGTGCCACCACATTTGGCTAATTTTTCGTATACATGAGGTTTTGTCATGTTGCTCAGGCTGGTCTTTAACTCTCTCACTTACACCTCCCAACATGCTGGAACTACAGACGTGAGCCACTTTACCCAGCCAAATGCTACATGTAAAAACAAATACAAATGAGTTGTGGTGGCTTACACCTGAAATCCCAGCACTCTGGGAGGCAGAAGTGGGCTGATGGCTTGATGCTAGGAGTTTGAGACCAGCCTGGGCAACATGATGAAACTCCATGTCTACAAAGAGATTCAAAAATTAACCAGGCTTGGCGGTGTGTGGCTGTGGTCCCAGCTACTCAGCAAGAGGATCACATGAACCTAGGAGGCCAAGGGTGCAGTGAGCTGAGATTGCACCACTCCTCTCCTGCCTGGGTAACATAATGAGACCGTATTTCAAAAACAAACCAAAAAACAAGTACAAGGCTTTTTGGAGGAATGGCTGGGCAGTTAATATACAAGCTGAGCCTTGAGCATCTTATACTGTCAGAAAATTAGAAAGTAAAAAATGACAAACCAATAATTAGGTGGATATGCTAAAAGAGTGCAAGAACCAACAGAAAGAGCTCCAAATATCCAAAGTTGGAACAATTTCAGCAAAAAATGAGTAGTGTTGGGTTATAGGCCCAAATACAAGATAAATATCCATGAGGTCATATGAATAGAAAGAAATGATTAAATAAACAAGTAAATGAGAGAGAAGAGACAAATCCCTCTTGCAGGAAAATTTCAAATAGTTTATGTAGATACTTTGCCCTCAGGGAGGGAGTGTATAATCCCTTGATTTTTAAGTGTTGGCTATATACATCGTGACTTCCTTCTAAAAAGTACAGTGTTTGAAAATGGAGAAAAATAAGAGTAACTTTACAGTGCAGGAACTTGACAAACCCAATTTCAGCCAAGTGAATAAGATCAACAACCACGCTGAAAAGTCATGTTGATAGTATGTGCCCTTGTCATTATGGGATAAAAATGGTAATTTACTAATGTAGTCTGTCTTACAAAACCTGTAACCCCAGTCTAATCATGAGTAAAATATCTGACAAATATCAGTTGAGAGACATTTTACAAAATGCTTGACTGGTAATCCTCAAAGCTGTCAAGGTCACCAACAATAAAGTCTGAGAAACTGCCACAACCAAGAGAAGTGTAAAGAGACATGATGACTAAATGTAATAAGGTATCTCAGATGCAATCCTGGAGTAAAAATAAAATAAAATAAAAAAGACATGATATTGATCTATGTGGTACATTTTAAGTGTGACTGCAAGAGAGATGTTAGGCTCAATTAAAATAAAGCCCTCTATCTACCTAAGTAGATACCTAAGTATGTAGGTAACAATACAGCAGCAAGCAAAAAGTGTATATATAGCTAGGATCACTCTATTGCCAAAACCAGGCAAAGATCCTTCAAACACAAACTACTGAAACCAATTTCCTTCGTAAATATAGATGCAATAATTTGTATTAAAATACTAGCATATCAAAAAATACAAAAAAAGATAATGTATTGTGACCAAGTAATGTTTGCTCCAGGAAGGCAAAGTTGGTTCAACATTCAAATTTCTAACTCAAAATTCTAGTAAATTTAATTCACCACATCAAAAGACTAAACAAAGTGACATAATCATTTCCACAAAGGCAGAAAATATATTGGACAGATTTCAACATTTATCTATAATAAAACCTCTCAACAAAATATGAATAACAATGTATTTTTTAAACTTGGTAAAATTAACCTAACCAACGTCATACTAAATGCTGAAAGATGGATACTTTTTCCCTAAGATCAAAACCCAGGCAATAATGTTCAATCTTAGCAGGTATAGTGAACATTTTACTGTAAGTTCCAGCCAACAATAAGGTAAGGCAAGAAAATAAATAAATAAAATATAGATTGGAGATAACATAATAATGAAGAGTATCTGAAGCAATCTATAATAAAAGGTACTAGAACTAATATGTGAGTTTGGTTACATCATATTTATGTGATTAATATATAAAAATCTCTTTTATTATTATTTATTATATATAAATAGAAATTTAAAATGTCTGATTTACAATAAGATTGATAAGAAAGAAATACTTAGAGATGAACATAAGAATGTTTAATACTGTACACTGAAACTACAAAATATTGCTAACAGAAAATTAAAGAAAACAAAGTAGAGAGATATTCCATATTTATGGGTTGGAACACTAAAAACCAGTAAGATGCAAATTGTCTTCCAAATTGATCCATAGATTTAAGCCATTCCTAGTAAAAATGCCAGCAGACTATTTTGTTAGAAATAGACAAACTGAATTTACATGAAAATGCAAATAACCTAAAATTGCCAAACCAATTTGGAAAAGAACACATTTGGAAGACTTTCACAACCTGACTTCAAGACTAACTGTAAAATGTATGGTTTTTGTGTAAAGATAGACGTACACATCAATGAAATAGAATAAATTCCAGGAAAAAGGCCAACAAACAAATGGTAATTGATTTTGGACAAAATGCCACGGTGATGTAATAGGAAAAAGGCAGTCTTTTCAAGAAATGATGCCATAATACTTGAAACTCTGTTTATGATAAAAGCAATTTTTTGACTTTTACCTCACTCCATATATAAAAGTCACCTGGAAATGAATCAGAGATATAAATATAAGAACTAATACTACAAAATTTCTTGGGTAAAAAAAACAAGCAAATCATTGTGATTTTGTTTGAGGGAATGATTTTTCAATATACGGCACAGAAGCATAAACCATAAACAAAAATAGTTAAATCAGAAGTCATTCAACTTAAAAAAATCTTTTCTTCTAAAGTCATGGCTAGAATATTGAAACTTTAATTACAGACTGGAAAAATATACTTGCATCACATTTATTTTATGAAGTACTTGCATCTGAAATATAAAGTGTATGATAACTTACTAAGAAAAAGACAATGCAATTAGAAAGTCAATATATTTAAACAGACACTTCATAAGAGATTAGCAAGTACAAAATCAGTAGATAAATATGTGCATCATTATTCACTAAGGAAATGTAAATAAGTCACACTGAGGTAACATAGATCCCTACTATACTAACCCAGTTTAAAAGACTGACAAGAATAGGTGTTAGTGAGATAGTGGGACAAGTGGAACTCTGAAATATTCCTGATGTAAATGCAAAATGGTTCAGCTGCTTTGGAAATAGGCTGGCAGTTTTCTATAGAGTTAACCGGACACTTTTCATATAATCTAATCAATCTACCCTTGGTTATGTATTCAAGGAAACAGAAAACATATGCACACAAAGACTGAAACTGCATGAATTTTTATAGCAGTTTTACCTATAATATCAAAAACCTGGACACAACTGAAATGCCTATCAACTGATAAATGCAGAAATATTTACTGGATAATGGTCATACAGTAAATAGAGATACCAGGCTGTGTATTACAATTTCATTATTCTAAGCATGACTTTAGAAGAAAATTTTTTTTAAGTTGAATGAGTTCCAATTTATCTATTTCTGTTTATGGTTTATGCTTCTGTTCCCTATATAAAAATATACCAAAATGTATCTGGTAAAAAACTGATTGGTATTTAGAAGGAACAAATTACTGATACACATGACAGCGTGGATGAATGTCAAAAACTTTATGCTAAGTAAAATAATCTAATAATAATAGACTACATGCTGTATGAGTCCAATTGTGTGAAATTCTATAGAGGGTAAACCATTATAACAGAAAGCAGATCAGTTGTTGCCAGGGTCCAGGGTTAATGCATAAGGGATTGATGCAAATAGATGTAAGGAATATTCTGGAGGTGAGAGCATTTTAATGTTTTTATTTGTCAAAATTTTTCCAATTGATTTTTCAAGTAGGTAAATTATATGGAAACTATACCTCCTTAAACTGACTAAAGTATAATTGAGACATCCACATGCAAGAAAATGAATGTACACATAGAACTCCCATCTTTCACAAAAATTAATTTAAAATGGATCATAGACATAAATATATAATGGAAAATCAAAAACTAGAAAATCTAGATGATTTGAGTATAGCAATGACTTTTTAAATACAATATCAAAGATATGATTTATGAAATAAATAATGGATAATTTGGGCTTCATTAAAATTAAAAAATTCTGCTCTCCAAAAGACAGTCAAAGGAATGAGAAGACAAGACAGAACCTGAGGAAAAACGTTTGCAAAAATTGTATCTGATAAAACACTGTTATCTAAAATAGGCAAAGAACTGTTAAAACACAACAATATCAAAACAAACTGTTAATACCTGATTTAAAAATGAGCAAAACATTTGAACAGACACCTCATCAAAGATGACTTAGAGATGACAAGTAAGCATAGGAATAGACGTTCAACATCATATTTTACTAGGAAATTCCAAATTAAAGCAACAATAAGATGCTACTGCCTAACTATTAGAATGATCAAAATTGAAAATGCTGATGAGAACGAATGCTGACAAGGATACACAGCAACAGGAATTCTCATTTACTGCTGTTGGAAATCCAAAATGATGCAGCCACTTTGGAAGAGAGTTCGGCGGTTTCTTACAAGACTAAACATACTCTTAACATATGATCTAGCAATCATGATCCTTGGTATCCAAAGGAGTTGAAAATTCATGTTCACACAAAAACCTGCACATGGATGTTTACAGGAGCTTTATTCATAATTGACAAAGCTTGAAAGCAACCAAGATGTCCTTCATTAGGTGAATGAATAAACACACTGTGTTACATCCTGAAAAGGAAATATTATTCAGTAATAATATTACTAAAAAGCAATGAGCTATGAAGCCATGAAGAGACATGGAGGAGCGTTAAATGCATATAACTAAGCAAAAGAAGGTAATATGAAATACCTACATATTGTATGATTCCAACTATATAACATTCTGGAAAAGGCAAAACGACAGATACAATAAAAAGATTAGTGGTTACTAGGGATTAGGGGTGATGGACAGATGAATAGGTGGAAAGCATTTTTTTTTTATGGCAGTGAAACTATTCTGTATATTATAATTATGGATACATGTCATTATGCATTTTTCAAAATTCATAAATTATACAACACCAAAAATAAACTCTAATGTAAACTATGGATTTTGGGTAACAATATGTTCATGTAGGCTCATCAGCTGTAACATATGTACCATTCCGATGGTGGATGTTGATAGCCAGAGAGGTCAAATATGTGTAGGAACAGGGAGTGTATGGGAATTTTCTATACTGTCTACTTACTTTTTCTATGAAATAAAAACTGCTCTAAAAATAAAGTCTATTAGGATAAGAAAATATATAATTAATTTAAAACACTAACAAAGTAACTTAGGCTTTATAATATTTGTGGAAAAAAAATATATGTCTACAATATCAACAATGATACAAAGTGAGAGATGGAAATGAGAGATGTGCCCTCATAAGGGTCTTTCAGTATGTATGAAGTAATATAATGTTACTTTAGGGCAGGCTATAACAGTTAAAGGGGCAAGTTGTAATGATAAAGCAACCATTTAAAAAAATAAAGATGTACTTTAAATACCAAGTAGTAGAGAAAAAAATGGGATATGTAGGGTAGGCAGTTAATCTATGAAATCTTAGTAAAAGAGGAAAAGAAAAAAAAAACTACAGCAGAAATTGAGATCACATGTCAAGAGTGTAGATTTAATGCAGACACATGCACACACACAAACACACGCATATTGACATATGTATGTGTGTGTATATATGCATAGATACAGAAGTATAAAGGGCTAGGTCAAATATTTTAGAGTTCAAAACACTAACCATAAAAAAGTTAATTTAGATTTCATTAAAATTAAAATCTCTATTTTTAAAAGGAAAGGACATGAACAGACATTTTTCAAAACAAGACATACAGAGGCCAACAATCATATGAAAAAATCCTCAACATCACTGATCATTAGGGAAATGCAAATAAAAACCACAATGAGATGTATCTCACACTAGTCAGAATGGCTGTTATTAAAACGTCAAAAATAATAGATGCTGGTGAGATTGCAGAGGAAAAGAAACACTTATACACTGTTGGCAAGAGTGGAAATTAGTTCAACTATTATGGAAGACAAAGTGGCCATTCCTCAAAGACCTAAAGACAGAAATACCATTTGATCCAGCAATCCCATTACTGGGTATATACCCAAAGGAATATAAATCATTCTACTGTAAAGGCATGTGCATGTGTATGTTCACTGCAGCACTACTCACAATAGCAAAGACATGGAATCAACCTAAATGCCCATCAATGATAGATTGGATAAACAAAATGTGGTACATATACACCATGGAATACCATGCAGACATAAAAAGTAATGAGATCAGGTCTACAGGGACATGGATGGACCTAGAGGCTGTTACACTTAGCAAACTAACAAATATGGGTTTGCTAATCTTATAACAAATATTATAAGAAAACCAAACAAATTATAACAAATTATAAGAAAACCAAACAAATTATAACAAATTATAAGAAAATCAAACAAATTATAACAAATATTATAAGAAATCTTATAACAAATATTATAAGAAAACCAAATATTGCATCTTCTCACTTATAAGTGCGAGCTAAATGATGAGAACACATGGACACATAGAAACAACAGAAACTGGGGTCTATAGGAGGGTGGAGGGTGAAAGGAGGAAGAGGATCAGGAAAAATAACTAATAGGTACTAGACTTAATACCTGGGTGATGAAATAATCTGTCCAACAAAACCCCATGACACACGTTTACCTATGTAACAAACCTGCACAGATACCCCTGTATATTTTATTTTAAGATAACTTAAAATAAAAGTTCAAAAACAAACTAGGCTACAGTATGAGAAAATACTTGCAACATTTTTTTTTACAAAGGTTTTGTATGTAGTACATATAGATAACTCTTATAAATCAACCCGTTTTAATGAGTTTTGCCATTGTAACAAATGATGCCCATATTTCAATGGTTTAACACATTTTAAGTTAGTTTCTTGCTCATCTTCTGTATCTGATACAGTGAATTCTTCAGAGAAACATAACCAATAGGAACTTGTATACACATATATGAAATTTTTAAATAAGGATTTGGCTTATGCAATTACGAAGGCTGAGAAGTCCCAAGATGTGTAGCTGGCAAGCTGTAAACCCAGGAATAGCATAATTCCAGTTTGAGTCTGAAGGTATGAGAGCCAGGAGAGTGAATAATGCAGTTGCAGTCTGAGGCCCTGCAGGCTTGAGACTCAAGAAAAGCTGATGCTTCAGTTCATGTCTAACAGCAGGAAAATGCCTCTGATCCACATAAAGGCAGTCAAGCAGGAGGAATTCCCTCTTACTCCTGAGAAAGTCGGTCTTTTTGTTCCATTCAGACATTCAACTGATAGGATGAGGCCCACCCTCATTAGGGATGGCAATGTGCATTACTCAGTCTGTGAATTCAGGTGTTAATCTCATTCAGACACACCCAGAGCAATGTCTGCCCAAATGTCTGGGCACCCCACGGCCTTTGGCCCAGTTAAAGTGACATGTAAAACTAGACGTTATGCACAGCCACAGCAGCTCACTTCTCTGTGTCTTTCCATTCTGGGTTCCAGGCTAAAGGCGCAGGTCCTTTGCAGGATTTGCTACTGCTAAGGCAGAGGGAAAAGGCAAGAGAATCTGAAAAAACATACCATCTCTGATAAAGCATTTGCTCAGAAATTGAATAGTGGCTACTCTTTCCACATCTTACTTGCTGAAACAAGTCACATGACTATGCTGATGTAAATAGGTGGGAAAATAGAATTAAACTGCAGAAATATACTACTAGTCACATGAAAATAAGTGCACATAATCTTCCTAAGGGAGGCAGCGTAATTGGGAACTATAATTCATTCCATTCCATTATCTTCGAGGACTAAGATTAAACTGTCCTATAATTTTCAGATTTAAAATAAAATCACCTTAAAAGCCAGAAATCTTTATCCATTTTATTTGGCAAAGACCTGAAATAATAAGAAGTACAATAAAATTGTCAAAAATCATTTATTGACAAAAAAATCATGGCAACATCATTTTGAACATAAAAGAGAATCACAAGAGATGCAAAATATGGCTCTTGATATATTCTTTGTTATAATTTTTATATGATTCACTAATACTACGCAAATGAAACATTGTACTAATTAGTTCTCTTACTACAATTGGCACCTAGAAATGTGCTCCATTGGAGAATGCTACATGAATTCCACTTTTAAGGCATGTTGATTGAGTTAGCTTCACCTTTTAATATGTGAAGAGACAAGCTTTTTGCTTTCTTTCATTACTTTTCCTTTTTTTTTTTTACTTTAGAGCAATGGAGTTCTTCAAACACTCAGACACACACACACACACACACACACACACACACACACCATAGTTTTAGTAAGGTGTGGTGTTGTATAACTTCAAATTTAAGTTTCCAGCTTCTTTTTCCCCTAAGTATGGCCCTGTGACTATGGAATGCAAGTAGAAGTAATATGTACTATTGTCAACACACAACCTTTAAATAAATGCTGGTTTGCTTCTCTCTTTCTGCCTCCTTATTATCTAGAAAATGAAGATTATACTAGCCAGAGACATTAGGCCTAGAGAGAAAAGGTGAGAAAGGTTCCTAATAAGGACGACAGGGTCTTTATCCATGACCTGGGTTTCTGGATGTTCTTATGGAACTTGCCTTCCTATCCTGGACTGCTCTCTTCCTCTGGATTATTTTGTGAGAGAGTGAAGGAAAAAAAAATCCAATCTAATTTGAGCTTCCGTATTTTTGAGTTTCTTTTACAGCAGTTTAACCTATGCCTAAGAAATACATAGACAGATGTAGACTCCAGAGTCACGTGAGACTTAAAACTGGTTAAGTGAATAAAATCTACCATGGTCAAGACTAGTATCAGTAGGTCTTGGCAACTGGCTGTTTAACTTCTCCTACTAGATTTATGGACTCTATATCCCTCTTAGTGGCCTCTGAGAAGTCTAACCCAGGTCATAAAGTAACTATCTCAAACAGATTTAATCAAATACTCTCAAAATGAATAATTTTTTAAAGTCAAAGTTTAGATTATTTAAGTATAAAAGATAAATTTGAGTGAATTCCTTCACTTCTTAGTCAAGACATGGGCAGTTCAGTTTGATCACATTTGACTCTTGACCCAAGACCCAATTTTCCTAGACTTTCTCATTACTGTGCATGTGTTATATTAGGTATTATTACTATGAGACCCTAGAGAAGTGGTTAAATGCATAGGAGTTCCTTAAAATAAAAAACATTCACTTGTTTGATTTCACAAGGCTCAGGGAATCCGATTTTATGATTTCCTGGGAAATGTCATCCATGATTTTTGAACAAAGCCAGTGTCCCAGCAATTCATTTTCTGCCTTCCATGAAGGTTAAACAATAGGAATTTCTGCCTTTGAATTATTAGAGAATTTGTTTTTTATGCTAATTCTTCAGTATTTCTATAAACCCGTATATTGAAACCACTTTCCCTTTTCTAACAACAATATGATTATTTTTAAGAATATTTGGGTCATATTTGGTTTCAAGAGAAAACATATTGGCTTTTCTCTCCAAACCAAGGTTGGCTATTGTTATCAACACAATGTAACATTCAAGCCAGATCTCAGGTAAGACTCCTAAGAGAGAATTTAAAACCGGGCTAAGAGGGAACAAAGGAAAATGAAAGTGGTGTTTCATCATTCCCAAAGTTTCTTTGACCTTTAAGGGGAATGAATGGCACTGAAAGAAGTCGTAATGAACACCAGCTCCAGTGTTGTGACATTTCTATTACCTCATTGTTTGATCATTTCTTTCTACCCTGGTCAAATGATGTCTGTGGTTTGCTTTTACCATTTTTTACCTTATGATTTATCCAGTGTGATTGAGGACTCAGTCTGTTTACTGTAACTGTGTTTTTATTATCCTTGTCTAAGGATGACTTTATGATTATGAGTTCCCTCTGAGTCTGCTTTAAATTCTTTGTTGCTAGCATTCTACAGCATTACTTTAAGTCATAATGTCTTACAGTACACTGCTGAATATGTTGTTGTACAAACAGTGCAGAAATTTATTTCTTTCTCTCCTCAGATTTTAATTCAGCAATCAGCTGTCTTGGTGAGGGGTTTACTCAGTACAGGGAACAAAGGAGATACAGATTCCCATAGTCAAATATGGCTGGTGAGAAGCTTTCACGGAAACAGAAATATTACACATTCATAGCTTCTCTGCACAGTAAACTCCCAGAATTTTCATTTATTTTGTAAATGTAAAGATAAACATGAAGGTTATCTTAAAATATATTGCACCATGGATACCATAATGGGATGTGAATATGGAGCTGTCAAGTTATGCTTATAAATAATGCTATTTCCTAGACAATTTTATTTTAGAGATTTGTACATATTTTTTCCTGAGTAAATATGTGGATTAGGCCAAGATATGTCAATATATCAATAAAAGTGCTGCGGAAATGTCTTATGGATATGAATACATTATCTGATAAAAATTCTTATGTAGCTGTTTGCTCATGGCTGAAGATATAGATAGGCCAAAGATCATTGAAGAGGAAACAAATCCTATGCATTTGGGTTCTTCAGCAGACTGTTCACATACCTAATATACCAAAACAGCACAGAATGGTTTTTTTCTTAATCCACAACTGTGTTTATGATGAGCAAGAAGTATGGCCTTGCAGAGATATTTTTGACCTCAAAAGAACTGTGGTGTAAACCTACTTGTCATTTTGCTGGTACTGGGAAAAGTGTCCATTTACCTCTCCCTGTCTTAAGTATATCTATAAAATTGGCATGTGCAGATAACTATTTCAAACAAGAATATCTTCATTCCTACACTTTGCTGGGAAGCTGCCTAGTACAGTCCTTAAGAACATATCCTCCGAGTTCATACAGCTTATGAGAATTTAAATACTGGCTTTGCCAAATTTTCTGGCTATATGAGCTTAGGATTATTTTCAGAACAGAATAGGGATAATAATGATACCTGCCTCACAAGTGTTGTAGTGATTCAAGAGATACAATGTATTACGCATTTGGCACATATTGAAGGAGGAATGATGGTGCCCAGATAATGGTTGCTGTTGCCAGTGATGTTACATCTACAGTAGAGCAACACATTCCCACTCCCCTTACACTATAGTATACATCCGCACCTGTTTTAAGTACCATCAGCAGAATAGTATCACTTTCTTTTTACATACGGGAGTATTTGCTGTGCATCTATCTAGTGTGGGCTCCCTCTTTCGGTTGGCCAAGAGACTGGTGGCCCTATGTTTATAAACCTGGAGGCCCATTTACCTTTCAGAATTGTTAGAATTAGGCATTAATGATTCACTGACTGAAAAGAAAAGAGAAAAAAGATCATTTTCTGAATTTTAGAAAAGGGCAATACCACTTAGTACATATTAAGTATCTAGGCATAGAGAAGGTGTTATCGTAAATAGTGAATATAACTGGGTTTCCTAAATCTAATCTGAAAACAGAATCTTTCAAACTCTAATGTTGAATCAAAGCATTGTGCAGGTTACTGAAATAAGCTATTAAAAATACCATAAAATGAAAAGAACAAGTACCATGAAAAATTAAAATAATCGCTTATTTCATTTGTATATTTAAAAAGGTGCAGAGCCTCCAAAGCAGGCAGAAAAGTCAGCCTCAGCAAGGACAAAATTAACTTCATAATAAGGTTTCATTTTTCACATCAGGCTGAAAACTTCCAAATAAATCTAAGAAGAGTTTAAACTGTGATTTTATAACTATCAGAAGAAGTGGATAAAGTTACTTGAGAAAGTGTCTAGCTGGGATGTTGGAGAGAAGCATATTAATAATGTATAGTAAATGCTTTGTACTTAATTAGTGAGAAAACTGAAGTTTCAAGTTACTCTTATCTCATGAGAACATTGCTTTATCTAAACATAAGATGGTGTCAGTGCTTTTCATTGTCAAAAATGTAGATACTTACCCACTTTTAGAAAAAAATTGTGTGGGTAATACATGCACAGTGTATGAAATTTAAAATATGCTAGAAAGTATACAGTGTAAATCATATCTCTTCATAATTCCATCTACTCATTTTCTCCCAAAGGAAACCTGATCTTAATTTTGCGCTATCTCGTTGGGTACATGTTAGCTCTTCCTCTGGCATGATACCAGGCCATGGGTCCAAGACTTGTGGTTTTAGCTGTGTGATATTTGAAACTGGAACCAAGATTTTCCATCTCAACAACCAGTACTGGGAAGTAGAGACCCTCCCCTGACATGACAGAGTTGTGTAAGACTTGCAGTTGACCGGAATAGATTGCCTTTTTAGAGGGATGTACTATAGCCAATTGTCAGAGAAGCTTGGCTTTTCCAACTTCTTGGGAGGCCAACCTGCAAAGTATCAATCTTGAATCTTATCTCTCAGTCTTTGCTGTGAAATTAAATTTTAATATAATGGCTCTCATTCCATTTTCCATCTAGTGAGCTGCCAATAACTATTTCTTAAGC
>NW_012099344.1:61530-63593 GCF_000951045.1 Mandrillus leucophaeus | reverse complement strand
TTTTACTAAGGTTTATGACTAACTCAAGGCCATAAAGATTTGCTCACATATACATACATATTTTAAGATTTCTTTACTTTTAGCTGTTATGTTTAGGTCTAAAATTTATTTTGAGTTAATTTTTGTAGGTGATATGACGAAGAGGTCCAATTTTATTTTATTTTTTTTGGCATGTTTGTTTTTCTTTTTCTTTTTTAAGATGGAGTTTCGCTCTGTCGCCCAGGCTGGAGTGCAGTGGCGTGATCTCAGCTTACTGCAACCTCCACCTCGCAGGTTGAAGTGATTCTCTTACCTCATCCTCTGGAGTAGCTGGGATTACAGGTGTGTGCCACTGCGCTTGGCTAATTTTGTATTTTAAGTAGAGATAGGGTTTCACCATATTGGCTAGGCTGGTCTGGAACTCCTGACCTCCAGTGATCCATCCGCCTTGGCCTCCAAAATGCTGGGATTACAGGCGTCGGCCACCACTCCTGGCCTTTTTTCGTATCTTAATATTCAGTTGTCCCAGCTTGCAGATGGCCATCTTCCTTGACTTGCAGATGGCCATCTTCTTGCTGTGTCCTCACACAGCCTTTTGTCTCTGATTGTGCTTCCCTGGTGTCTCTTCCTTTTCATGTAAGAGCACCAGTCATATTGGATTAAGGAACCACCCCTGTGACCTCATTTAACCTTAATTACCTCCATGAAGGACCTATCTCCAAAGACAGTCACATTGGTGTGACTACACCGTATTGGACTACAACGTATAAATTTTGGAGGAGCACAGTTAAGCATTTGTTGAAAAGCCTATTACCACTCCTTTGCTACCCCTCACTGAATTTTCTGGGGACTTGTTGAACATGAATTTACCATAAATTTGAGTGTTTACTTCTGAACTCTAATTCTATTGAATTGACCTATATGTTCATCTTTATGTGTTACTTAGTGTAGCTTTGTAGTAAGTTTTAAAACGGGAAACATGTAAATTGTCCAACTTTGTTCCTTTTTTTTCAATATTATTTTGGCTTTTCATGATCCTTTGAAATTACATACGAATTTTTATGATCAGTTTTTCATTTCTGCAAGATCACCATTTGGATGTTGACAGGAATTGTATTGAATTTATATATCAATTTGGAAGGTATTGTCATCTTAATAACATTAACTGTCCTGATCCATAAACATGGGATATCTTTCTTTTTATTTAGGTCTTCTTTAATTTATTTCAGCAATATTCTGTAGTTTTCAAAGTATATGTCTTGCACTTCTTTTGCTAAATTGATTTTTAAGTATTTTTTATGTTACTTTAAATTGTATTGTTTCTTGAATTTCATTTTTTGGGGGTACAATTAATTAATGTACATTGTTCGGTACCCCGCAAAATTGCTGAATTTGTTTATCACCGAAAATAGCTTTTAAATGGCTTCATTAGGTTATTCTCTATATAAGATCATGTTACCTGAGAATAAAAATAGATTTACTTCTTCCCTTCCTGGTTAGATGGTTTCTATTTTATTTTCTTGAATAATTGCCCTGGCTAGAACCTCTAGCACAATGCTGAGTAGAAGTAAAGAGCGCAGGCATCCTTGTTTCTGATCTTAGGGGACCAGCATTCAGTCTTTCACTATTGTGTATGGCATTCATGTGGGTTTTTGTAGATGCCTTTATCAGACAGAACAAGTCCTTTTCTATTGACTAATTTGATGTGGATTTTTATCATTAAATGATGTTGGGTTTTATAAAATACTTGTGTTTGCGTCTATTGAGATGATTATGTGGCCTTTGTCCTTTATTCTATTGATAAGACATATCAATAGATATATGATCTTTTATTATGTGCATATAATTGTTAAATATTCCTGATGTAGTAAACATTTTTCAATAATAAATCCCTATTTTTCCTCTAGTAACTTTTTTGTTTGAAGTTTATTTTGTCTGACATTAGAGTAGCCATTTTCGCTTTCATAAAGTTTTTGTTTGCATGACATATTTTTCTCTTTCCTTTTATGTTCAATCTGTTTGTATATTTGATTCTACAGTGTGTCTCCTGTAAGATAGCATAGTCAAATCTCATCGTTTTTTTT
>NW_012099344.1:56005-58240 GCF_000951045.1 Mandrillus leucophaeus | reverse complement strand
CCCAACTCCAAGTCCTAGGCAACCACAAATCTTCTTGCATCTCTAATTATTTCCCTATTCCAGACATTTCCTATAAGTGAAATCATAGAATATATAGTCTTTTGTGACTACCTTATTTCATTAACGTAATGTTTGTAAGCTTCACTTATGTCTTAGTATGTACCATACTTCATATGTTGTTATTGCTGAATGAAATTTCATTGTATGAATATACCACACTTTGTTTATCCATTCTTTGTTGATAAACCTTAGGTTTGTTTCCACATTTTCGATATTGTGAACGTTGCTTTTATGAACATTCATGTACAACTTTTTGTGTGAACATAAATTTTTATTCCCCTTTGGAATATACCTAGAAGTGAAATCTTGAGGTCATATGGTAACTCTGTGTATAACCTTTGGAAAAATTGTCAGACTGTTTTCCAAAGTGGCTGTACTATGCTACATTCCCATCAATAATGGGTGTATGAAGATTCAAATTTCTCCAGATTCTTTTCCACGCTTTTTTTATGTCCACACATAATTTTTTATTATCTCTTTGTTTTGACAAAAGCCATCGTAGTGGGTATGCAGTGACATCCTATTATGGTTTTGACTTATTGGATTGGTGCAAAAGACATTGCAGTTTTGCATTAAAAGTGGCCAATAATGTTGAACATCTCAAGTGCTTATCGGTCATTTGTATGTCTTCCCTGGGGAAATGTCTATTTAAATACTTTGCCTATTTTAAAATTTGTTTATTTGTCTTTTTATTATTGAGTTTGAGATTTCTTTATACATTCTCGATACAATAATATTTATTTAAATCTTCTAAATACAAGTTGCTTATCTGATACATGAAAACGTTTTTTCCATTTTGTGTATTGTCTTTTTATTTTCTTGATGCTATCCTTTGAAATGCAGTTTTTAATTTTGAGAAGTCCAATTAATTTACTTTTTCATTTGTCACTTTTGGGTATTTTACTAAGGTTTATGACTAACTCAAGGCCATAAAGATTTGCTCACATATACATACATATTTTAAGATTTCTTTACTTTTAGCTGTTATGTTTAGGTCTAAAATTTATTTTGAGTTAATTTTTGTAGGTGATATGACGAAGAGGTCCAATTTTATTTTATTTTTTTTGGCATGTTTGTTTTTCTTTTTCTTTTTTAAGATGGAGTTTCGCTCTGTCGCCCAGGCTGGAGTGCAGTGGCGTGATCTCAGCTTACTGCAACCTCCACCTCGCAGGTTGAAGTGATTCTCTTACCTCATCCTCTGGAGTAGCTGGGATTACAGGTGTGTGCCACTGCGCTTGGCTAATTTTGTATTTTAAGTAGAGATAGGGTTTCACCATATTGGCTAGGCTGGTCTGGAACTCCTGACCTCCAGTGATCCATCCGCCTTGGCCTCCAAAATGCTGGGATTACAGGCGTCGGCCACCACTCCTGGCCTTTTTTCGTATCTTAATATTCAGTTGTCCCAGCTTGCAGATGGCCATCTTCCTTGACTTGCAGATGGCCATCTTCTTGCTGTGTCCTCACACAGCCTTTTGTCTCTGATTGTGCTTCCCTGGTGTCTCTTCCTTTTCATGTAAGAGCACCAGTCATATTGGATTAAGGAACCACCCCTGTGACCTCATTTAACCTTAATTACCTCCATGAAGGACCTATCTCCAAAGACAGTCACATTGGTGTGACTACACCGTATTGGACTACAACGTATAAATTTTGGAGGAGCACAGTTAAGCATTTGTTGAAAAGCCTATTACCACTCCTTTGCTACCCCTCACTGAATTTTCTGGGGACTTGTTGAACATGAATTTACCATAAATTTGAGTGTTTACTTCTGAACTCTAATTCTATTGAATTGACCTATATGTTCATCTTTATGTGTTACTTAGTGTAGCTTTGTAGTAAGTTTTAAAACGGGAAACATGTAAATTGTCCAACTTTGTTCCTTTTTTTTCAATATTATTTTGGCTTTTCATGATCCTTTGAAATTTCATACGAATTTTTATGATCAGTTTTTCATTTCTGCAAGATCACCATTTGGATGTTGACAGGAATTGTATTGAATTTATATATCAATTTGGAAGGTATTGTCATCTTAATAACATTAACTGTCCTGATCCATAAACATGGGATATCTTTCTTTTTATTTAGGTCTTCTTTAATTTATTTCAGCAATATTCTGTAGTTTTCAAAGTATATGTCTTGCACTTCTTTTGCTAAATTGATTTTTAAGTATTTTTT
>NW_012099344.1:52704-54705 GCF_000951045.1 Mandrillus leucophaeus | reverse complement strand
CGAGTAGCTGGGATTACAGGCACACACTGCCATACCTGGCTAATTTTTTCTTTTAGTAGAAATGGGGTTTCACTGTGTCCCCCAGGCTGGTCTCGAACTCCTGAGCTCAGGCAATCCACCCGCCTCCACCTCTCAAAATGCTAGGATTACAGGCGAGAGCCACTGCGCCCAGCCAAATCCCATCTTTTTAATATCCAGTCTGACAGTCTGTGCTTTGGATAGGGTTGTTTAATCCACTAAAATTTAATTGTATTATCAATAGAGTTGAATTTATCTCCACCCATTACTTTTTGTTTCCTATATATCTCATTTTATTTTTGTTTTACTAATCATTCTTTATTGCTTTTTTTGCATTGTGAATGTTTTCTAGTGTAATATTTTAATTAAGGATTTTTCACAATATTTTTGAGTAATTATTATTATTGGTTGCTTTAAGATTTACCTTGCATCTTTTAATTTAATTGAATCTACTTAAGATATATGTTAATTTAATTCCAGTAATATATAGAAACATTACTCTTATATACCTGTATTTCTTCTTACCTTGTTTTACGCTATTGTTACATATATTACATGTGTATTTTTTCACAAAGCATGATATTGTTATAACTATTACTTTATATAATTTATATATCTATGTTCTGTGGGTCTTTACAGTGAAAAATGGAAACTGAGGGTACTTTTGAGAATCCCCCCGTATTAGTTTGCTAGGGATGCCATAACAAAATATCACAGACTGAGTTGTTTAAACAGATGAAATTTATTTTCTCACAGTTCTGGAAGCTGGAAGTTCAAGATCAAGGTGCCAAAGGTTTTTCTTTTCCTGAAGCTTCTATCCTTGGCTTGCAGATGGCCATCTTCTTGCTGTATCCTCACACAGCCTTTTCTCTCTGATTGTACTTTCCTGGTGTCTCTTCCTTTTCATGTAAGGGCACCAGTCATATTGGATTAGGGAACCACCACTATGACCTTATTTAACCTTTATTACCTCCATAAAGGACCTATCTCCAAAGACAGTCACATTGGTGGTTAGGACTACAACGTATAAATTTTGGAGGAGCACAGTTCAGTCAATAACACTCCAAACTTAGTATTAGTATCCTCAGGATAGTCTTGTGTAAACTCCTCTTTCTAACTTTAGACTTAGACCCTAATTCTTTGCAGAAGGGGTCAGAGGTTTGGGGAAGATTTGACAGCCTGGCAGACTGTGCCCTTAACCTTGTAGTTTGGTTAATTCCCAGGTTATATCAAGTCCAGCTATTAGTTATATTAGTCCTCTAATTGCTGGCTGATTGCTCTAATCTTTCTGATAATGCCTTGGGGCATAGATTGCTTTGTAGTCCGATCAAATTAAATTTGGGCTCCTTTGCAGGGGTAGTTTTTGAGGTCAGTCTTTGTGTTTTGTTCTAATCCAAGGAGGGCTCTTCTTAGTTATCTCTTTTCCTGGTTTTCTTTAGTAAATTATTGACCTATAGTTAAGTTTATTGCTTTCATGTGGCTGCCATCTTGCTCCTAATTGCTTACCACCAAAATCTCCAGAGGACACCTTAGACTTAAACTTCTCCACACTTTGTTCCAAGTAAATTTAGTTACTTTGGAGAGAACTTAGAGTTCTTTGTTTTTATGGCCTGCCTCTACCCCTGGGCAAAATCTCTGAGTCACTATTTCAGAACTGGGGGTGGGGAAAAAGGCTCACTCCTTTGGGAGTGACACTTCTGCTTTATGACAGAGTAATTAGTTCCTAGTCTTCTTGGCTGCATCTCTCCCTGTGGATCTTCTATGCTGCAAGTAAGTTGAGCAAGAACAATCAGAGCTCCAGTATTCTCAGTGTGCTGTGCCTGGAGAATACCACTAACCCCTTTCTGTGTTGAAGAAAGGAGAACCCTCAGTTTCTCAGATAAACTTAGCTGGAATTTGTTCTCCACAACAGTAGAGCTTGGGATAATATGGGGCAGGGGGGTGGTAGGGAGAGGCAAGGAAGTGCTGAGTAGAGAAAGGCGC
>NW_012099344.1:50364-52654 GCF_000951045.1 Mandrillus leucophaeus | reverse complement strand
AGGATAGTCTTGTGTAAACTCCTCTTTCTAACTTTAGACTTAGACCCTAATTCTTTGCAGAAGGGGTCAGAGGTTTGGGGAAGATTTGACAGCCTGGCAGACTGTGCCCTTAACCTTGTAGTTTGGTTAATTCCCAGGTTATATCAAGTCCAGCTATTAGTTATATTAGTCCTCTAATTGCTGGCTGATTGCTCTAATCTTTCTGATAATGCCTTGGGGCATAGATTGCTTTGTAGTCTGATCAAATTAAATTTGGGCTCCTTTGCAGGGGTAGTTTTTGAGGTCAGTCTTTGTGTTTTGTTCTAATCCAAGGAGGGCTCTTCTTAGTTATCTCTTTTCCTGGTTTTCTTTAGTAAATTATTGACCTATAGTTAAGTTTATTGCTTTCATGTGGCTGCCATCTTGCTCCTAATTGCTTACCACCAAAATCTCCAGAGGACACCTTAGACTTAAACTTCTCCACACTTTGTTCCAAGTAAATTTAGTTACTTTGGAGAGAACTTAGAGTTCTTTGTTTTTATGGCCTGCCTCTACCCCTGGGCAAAATCTCTGAGTCACTATTTCAGAACTGGGGGTGGGGAAAAAGGCTCACTCCTTTGGGAGTGACACTTCTGCTTTATGACAGAGTAATTAGTTCCTAGTCTTCTTGGCTGCATCTCTCCCTGTGGATCTTCTATGCTGCAAGTAAGTTGAGCAAGAACAATCAGAGCTCCAGTATTCTCAGTGTGCTGTGCCTGGAGAATACCACTAACCCCTTTCTGTGTTGAAGAAAGGAGAACCCTCAGTTTCTCAGATAAACTTAGCTGGAATTTGTTCTCCACAACAGTAGAGCTTGGGATAATATGGGGCAGGGGGGTGGTAGGGAGAGGCAAGGAAGTGCTGAGTAGAGAAAGGCGCGGTCCCTGGCCAGGGTTCCACCCTCGGGCCTGTGCCCACAGACCTAAGTGAGGACGGGCACTCCTTTTTCCACACCCAAATGTGGCATTTTCCCAGACCACTCTGGCCCGCCACACCCCCTATTCTGTTCCTATACAAACCCCAAGACCCTAGTGGACACACACAGGTGACTGGATGTCAAGAAGAACAGAAGAGTGGAGGAGCACACTGACAGGCACCAACAGATGCCAACAGTCCATCCACGGTAGGAGGACATGAAATTTGGCTGGAGGTGGTAGGAGGAGAGTCAAGTGCTGGGCGGCCTGACTCCAGGGGAAGATCACCTTCCCACTCCATCCCCCTTCTGACCTCCCCATCCACCTCCCTGAGGGCTACCTCCATTCAATAAAACCTTACACCCATACTCCAAGCCCACATGTGATCTGATTTTCTGGTACACCAAGGCAAAAACCTGGTATACAGAGAGCCGTCTGTCCTTGTGATAAGACAGAGGGTCTAATTGAGCTGATTAACATAAGCCACCTACAGACGGCAAAACTGAAAGAGCACTGTGTAACACATGCCCACTGGGCCTTCCAGAGCAGTAAACTTTCACCCCTAGATCCTGCTGTGGGGTCAGAGCCTGAAAACGCTCCCCATGACCTGCCAGTCTGCATGCTCCCTCTAAGGGTTTGAGCAGAGGGGCGCTGAAGAAGTGAGACACACCCCTGTTGCAAGCCCTGTCAGGTGATAAAGGAATTCCTCCCATTTCAGGGAGAGGGATAAGCAGTGCTGATAGTGTGCCCCTTTCTGGTGGTACTATAGTATTTTTGGCTGAGAGCTGGTGAGAGAGTGAGCTCCATCTTTTTGGCCATACCACCCAGAGCGGAGCTTACATCATGCTGAGCTTGTATTGGCAGGAAGGAGTAGGTCATGGCTTCAGTGCCACAGACTCTTGATATTCTTGTTCATATTTAGTCGATTTTCTTGAACAAATGATTTCACATTTGCTATTTTCCCTTACAACAATTTCTAGTCTTTAAATGATTGCTATAATTGCTTTTTTGTTGTTATTTTTATTTTGAATGATTTCTCAACAGTTACGATCGTTTTGCTGAGAAGTGGGTCTATGGAGGTCCTCACACAGCTATTTCAGAATATAAGGATATTGGTACTTTAGGCCTCAGGGCAGCCTGGCAGATATGTGGTGGCTGGTGAGATTTGACCTGTCATTTCTAGCTCATATTATTTTTATCCCAGTTTCTACACAATTATTATCAGTTTCTATGGATATCCTCCTAAGAAAAAGCCTGGGGAGAACTGAATTATGACTATTCCCAAATATCTTTCAGGTGTTGTAAATGATACTGGAGAAACATTTATTTTTTCAGCTATTGCTGGTATTTGCTTTCCT
>NW_012099344.1:38220-45274 GCF_000951045.1 Mandrillus leucophaeus | reverse complement strand
AAATATACATTAATCATTATGACCTATTTCTCTTTTATTTCATCTCCTACCTCAAGTCTTTTACATTTTCTTTAGCAACTGTAATTGCCTTAGGCAGCTTGAAATATGTAAAATAAACAATGTGAATATGTAAATTAATACAAATTTGCTTCAGTTTTCTGGGTGGAGTAAATTTTTATTTCAAGTAAGATACCTGTTCCAACTGAATTTACTCTGTGGAGTACTTCAGTAGTGATTAGGAAAGCCTCTGAAGTTTTCCTACCTCAAATATCATCTATAACATAACAAATATAATCCCTAGAAGTGCTGCAGGCCAAGCAATAGGAAGAAATTTATAATGTTAATTTGAGGTAAGACGACACACAAATGTACATGAATTCCCAAAGCCTAGTTATAGGTATTAGTTACTCAATGTTTTCAAAAAAGTTAATGATACAGGAATAGTTTTGTTTTTTTTTTTACTCTGACAGCTGTTAATGGTTACAAGTAGATTTTGCAATAGATGGGTGGAGTAAAGAGTGAAATCATTTGTTTGTGTGTGTGTGTATGTGTGCTCATATTAGCATTGTGAATTTTTAAGTAGGCAAATTCCTATTATTCTCTTAACAGAAGTAAATGCTTCCTCACAGAGAGAAGATGTAGAGATATACCATTCACATTGATTAAACGAAGGTCAACAAATTCCAGAAAATAACACAGAAAAATGAAAGCACAATAGGAATCAAATATAGGGAAAAAGCAAAATGTTTAATTTCTTGGTAAAAATATGGCCTATAAACCTGAAAATTTTTCTATTTGAATTTCTATTAAATACATAATTTTAAGATTATAACCCAATAATTAAATTTTTCTTGGTAATACTGACTAGCTTTATTAAATTGAAATTTGTCCATGAAAAATTGGTCTAGGTCATGAGTGTTCTTTATCTTAATATATCACTGCCAAGGGTCTACAGTTAGCCTTAATTTTATATCCATTTGTCATTTGTTTTCAGTGCCAAAACACTACATAATTTTTTAAAAAGATAGCGTTGACTTTGTTGGAGGTCTGTGTATTCTTGAAGCTTCCAGTTAATTAGTTAATAAGAGCAACTGTGACCCTGTAGATGTTGCTCAAATTTTATCATCTTGTGTTCTGGACGAAAATGTGGCACTGTGGCTGCCATCAATGGAAGTCTCAGGACAGTGGACAGGAGCTGGGATAAAAAGTTATGTGTTGTGGTAGCTGATGAGAAGGAGCAGGTCAAACATTCTTGGGTACCAAAGGCATCATATGCATAGAAATAATTTCAGTTTTACTACCCTGCTTTATTTGTTCTACAAGATTTAGTTAAAGATCCCCTTCTATCTGGAAAACTTTCATGACTCCTCCCATCTAATTTATTATTCTTTCTCTTCTCTTATAGTGATCTCAGCACTTAATGTAGCATACCATAACTGTCAATTTACTTGTGTGATTATCTCCTTAGACTGTGAGCTCCCTAAGGGATAGGATTGTGTTGGATTCTTTTTGAATCTGAATGCCTCGAATAGTATCTAGCCCCTATAAGACATTTAAACTATTTTTGGATGAATAAATAAATAGATGAACTAAAAGTGAAAACTTTCCATTTCTGTGCTGTTTGTGCTTGCATGTGTAACTAAATTTATAATAAAGAAAAATAAAACAGGTAAATTAGAGGTTGTTTTCAAAACTAACCAGAAGAGTCACTGAATCAACTTGGAAGCCAGAATGTTTCTAGATAATATTATAATAGAAATACAACTTTGGGGAAGGATAGAATATAGGGAATGACTCGCCCATAATACATTAATAAGCACTTTGGATTCATGATGCCCCTTAATGTATGCTTAGAATACTCATTTTATTAATAGCAAAATTCAAATGTTGGAATGTAGTGCTGTAGACCGTTAGAACTTACGACTTCTATCTAGCTTTAATTTTACATCTGTTAACTAAGCTCTCCCTACCTCCCTACCCTTTGCAGCCTCTAGCAACCACCGTTCTACCCTCTACCACTATGTGATCCAGTTTTAGCTTCCGCATATGAGTAAGAACGTGTGGTACTCATCTTCCCATGCCTGGCTTATTCCGCTTAACATAATGTCTTCCAATCTCATCTGTTTTGCCAAAGATCACAGAATTTTATTCCTTTTATGGCACAATATTATTCTGACATAAAAGTGAATGAAATACTGATATATACCACAATGTGGATGAACTTCCCAAATATTATGCTAATAAAGGAAGTTATATATAAATGATCCTATATTATATGATTGAGCAAAGGACTAATTTGCTCAATGAACTGTAGGCTAGAAAACTAACAAGAGAAAATGAGAGAAAAGACACAATGAGGTACCATTTCAAACCCACTAGAATATAATTTAAAAAAGGTGGGGGGGATAGCAAGTATTGATGAAAATGTGGAAAAATTAGAACCCTCATATATTGCTGGTGGAAATGGTTCAATCTCTGAGGAAAAGAGTTTAGTGGTTCCTCAAGAAGTTAAAATAGAATTCTCATATAACTCTGCAATTCCATCCCTAGGTACAAACCAAAAAGAGTTTTGAAGACAAGTATTCAAACAAGTACATGTACACGCCTGTGCATAGCAGAATAAGCCATAATAGCCAAAAGGTGAAAACGTCCCAAATTTCCATCAACAGATGAATACATAAACAAATTATGGCACTGCATATACATACAATGGAATATCATTTTGATATACAAGTGAATGAAATACTGATATACCCACACTGTGGATGAACCCCCCAAATATTATGCTAATGAAGGAAGTTAAACACAAAATGTCCCATATATATGATTCTATTCATAAAATACTCGGAATAGATCAATCCATATAGACATTGTGGACTGGTGTTTTCTAGGGAATAAGGGAAGTGGGGAATGAGAGGAAACTGCTTTGTGGGTACGGGGTTGCTTCACAATGATAGAAATGCTTTGGAACTGAAGTTGGTTGCAGAACATTGCGAGTGTACTAAATGCACTGAATTATTCTCTCTAAAATGGTTTGTTTTGTGCTTATGTGAATTTCACCTCAACTTTTTTTTTAAATATTGATAGATATTTATTTTTGTATTTATGCAAATGAGTTTCAGAAGTGGGGTGGTAGCACACAGAATTTGGATAAGATCTCAAACTTAATTTTAAGAGTAAATTTCTTTTATAACTAATAGTTTCTTAATTATAGGAACTATCAATGTAGGATTTGAAGGTAAGGTTAAACTGCTCTAAATATGAACAGCAATGCCAAAGACAGTTTGTTTTAAATGTAGTAACCGTAACCACAGTGATAAACATCTGGAAAATGCATCTTCAAAGGTTCAATTCCATTAACAAAGACCAAAACAATAACATGTTCAGCCCTCTATATCTGCTTTACATTGCTTTGGAAAGGGCTTCAAGTTTTCACTTTCCTTTTAAGAAATGCTGTTGAATTGCTTGACTAAAATAAAAATGATGTTTTTCTATAAAAGAAATAACTTTCTTGCTGCTCTTTTCTAAATTTACTTTATATACAGTCTTAGAAATAACATATCTTATCCTAATCCGCCAGCCCCCTCTTCATTATACAGCTATCACCATAATAACCCTCAAGGAATGATTTAACTTCATAATTATAAGGACTCAAAGAATGATTAGAACAATGTTTTCCTTCTCTCTCATTTCCTCTTGTTAATTTTCTAGCCTGCAATCCGCCTTTCTTTTAATGTTCACTGTTGGGGCTCAATAATGCCCCCTGGTAGAAGCAGGATGAGGAGTTTACTCATGCGGCAGAATGATGAATGTTTCTTCACAGCAGTGGGATGCACAAGCATATTGAATTGATTCTTGGCTTGCTTTCCCTATTTCCTTTTAAAATTTGTTGTTTAAAAAGTTGTAGTGACAAATACTAATTTTGACTTTTTGGAAAATACCAATAGCTATTTTCAGAGTTTGTCTGTAGGGCAATAGTGACTGGGCATACTTTACACGTATCTTCCATTTCACATACCTTCCATTTATATAATTGGATGTAAATGTACATTCTCGTTTTATGGACATGTAAATTCATTGACATTTTATCCCAGAGATTGAATTTAAAACAGTGGATTTTGTATGTGTCTGCTTTTCACCCCCACTACTGGTCCTACTTAATTGGGGAGAAACTTTTGATTCTGGAAGATTGGAAAATAAATTAAGGTGCAAATAAGGATGCAATTAAGGAGGAAATGTAAATACATTATAAAGATGGGCTCAAATCACGCTAAAGGAAATTGAGATTTTGAAGTGGCTAAGATGAGAAAATATAAGCCATTAAATAAATGCTTTTTGAAAAGTTAACTATTGATTTGTATCAAAAATAATGTTAAACCCCAACTTAACCCTATACCAAAAATTGAAGATGCTCAAGTATCTTAACTATAGAAAGGATATGACAGTGCTTGACTGGAATATGAAAAAATAGTTTTATAATGAGAGACATATAGGCTTACTACTTAATTTTTAGAACTGTAAACTTTGGATTTGGCAATATAAAATTTTAAATCAGTATAGTAAAACATAAAAGATGAAATATAAGATGCAGGTTTGTAATAAATATCTGTAGAATATTTATTAAATAAATTATCATCCATTATATATGAATTCCTTTGGAAATCTATACAAAATCCAATGTAAGAGCAAAGTGTACAGAGCATGTTAATGAAAAATTTATGGTAGGCCACACAAATGTCCAATAAGTACCTGAAAAATGCTCAGACTCATTGAAAATGAGTTAAAAGGAAATTGTTTTACATCAGTCAATACTGTTTGTTACATATTATATTGGAAAAATTAAAGGATGGATGATATTTAGTATTGAACATGAATGGAAATTAAGACAGGAAAATAAACAAATCATCTTTTGAGGTCTACTTATGTATAACTAAATTTTAAATAGACATAACCTTTTATTAGAAATTCCTTTTAAGGGATTCAAACAAAAGAAAAGTTTGTACATGTGCCCAGCTATGATCTGTGAAAGGGTATCAGGGTAACACATTTTAAGATAATATATATATATATATTTTTTCAGACAGTGTCTCACTATTGTCGCCCAGGCTGGAGTGCAATGGCGTGATCTCAGCTCACTGCAACCTCTGCCTCCTGGTTTCAAGCGAAACTCCTGCCTCAGCCTCCCGAGTAGTTGGGATTACAGGCGCCTGCCACTACGCCTGGCTAATTTCTGTATTTTTAATAGAGATGGGTTTTCACCATGTTGGTCAGGCTGGTCTCCAACTCCTGAGCTCAAGTGATCCTTCTGCCTCGCCCTCCCAAATGCTGGGATTACAGATGTGAGCCACTGCACCTGGGCAAGAGAAATTTTTAAAAGCCATAAACCTGTTCATTCACAGAAGAATGTTTGATTGAACCATGGAACATCTCCATTAGGGAATATCCTGTGCCCTTTACAAAAAATGACGTAGATTTATGATAACGTGCCAGTATATTCACAAATTTTTGTTCCGTGAAGGAATATATATAGATTTTCATTTGCAAAGAGTATTTATAGTATGAGCTTTTTTTGTTTGTTTGTTTAAAACATCCGTATGATGGTGTGTAAAGATTATGTAATAACTGCATAGAGAAAAGGCCTGGATGGTTATTCAAATATCATATCTGATGAACAGAAAAGAACGTATTGAGGAATAGTGAAGCTGACATTTAAACTTTACCTTGTACACTCTGAGATTTTTTGATGTTAATGGAATTGTAACAATTTTAAATATGACAAGTGGAGTGGAGAAAAACAAGAGATATGTTTGAGTTTTACTTGTGTTTGATTTTTAAATTTAGATTGTAGATTTTACATAAATTAGGTGTTCTAGGACAAACTCTCCTAAACATTTAGTTGGCCTTAATAGCTACAGCAATTAAAATGAAGTCACTTTTCAAATTAACCTTTCGATGACATTACAGATTGAAATAAGATGAATTTATTCTAACAAGGCTTTAAGGCATGTCCTTTGCATATGTGTTTCTATGAGAGAGCTCAAAATTGCAAAGTGTCTGAATCAGAATGGCCATGAGGGAATATGGACCTACACATCTTCTGAAGTGTTGGAGAAATTACAAAAACCAAACAGAAATTTCTCACCTTGTGAAAAAGTAATCTTTAAGTGTTACAGATTTCCCTGGATCTTGAAAATAACTTTATTGCATTTCATCTTGCCTGAACTTGTAACTCACAACACATGCTTTGTTGTTTTTTTTTTTTTGAATCCTATGAAAACTACTCACTCTAATGTAAAAGCAAATCTGTTATATCTGTACATGGTTTTCATTTGTGTGTTTATGCTAACAAGTAGACTATAATAAGGGATTTATCATGTTGGCTGCCCTTTCTAGCCTTCAATATGAAATAGCATATATTCAAAATAATTTTAGTGAAATAATTTAATTATACACAAGTTATAAAATGTGCTTTCCTAACATTATACGAACAGGAACTTTAAATCTTTTTTTTTAATAGTTTACAATCATTGTTTTAAAATGAGTGTTTAAAAAAGTATGTTTAATCCTTGTCTTTTATTTCCTTTGTAATTAGTTAAGTGCTATTTTTTAAAATCTTAACTACTGAATTTCACAATAAAAATATAACAATCTTTAAAACTTATAGACAGCACTAGTATGTCTCAGCAGAATAGAAGCGTATCTGAATATATTATAAATTCTGTACTGAAGGGGCCACTTAAAACATTTTATTCATACATTTATTCATTTTATTCATACTGTTTTCTTCATATGTTTATCATGGTGAATCAGAATAAATACGACAGAAAAGATTGATTTATTACAGAGAAACGTACAAAGATTTTTTTTTTTTTTTTTTTACTGGTACAAAAGTCAAGTAGGCATGATACTATTCTTTAATCAGTTACTTGGGCATATTGTCATGTGTTTTGTAGATGGAATAGTTTGTTAAAACATAGAAATTATAGAGATATCCTCCTTATTCTTCTCACTTTTCACTCTTTTTGCTTTTCCTAATCTTTAGAACTCCCTTGTT
>NW_012099344.1:31876-38040 GCF_000951045.1 Mandrillus leucophaeus | reverse complement strand
ATCTCCTGACCTCGTGATCCGCCCGCCTCGGCCTCCCAAAGTGCTGGGATTACAGGCTTGAGCCACCGCGCCCGGCCGTGTGTTTTTATTTTTAGTAGAGACGGGGTTTCACCGCGTTAGCCAAGATAGTCTCCATCTCCTGACCTCGTGATCCGCCCGTCTCCGCCTCCCAAAGTGCTGGGATTACAGGCTTGAGCCACCGCGCCCGGCCTCTTTAGAACTCTTATTCAAAAAATTTAGACAATTCTAAATTAGTTACTGTTACTAAAGAATTTCCCTGACTTTAAAGGAAATGTTTATTTATGTACCTAAAAGTTATAATGTATGATAATCTGGTTTGGGCACAATTATAGGCATTTGACATCCCTTTAGTCTTTGTGAATCTTTCTAGAATAATATGATTGCAACAACTTTTCTGATAATGCTCCTATCAATCTACTATAGATGTTACTTTATAGCAGATTATATTTAGTTTACTGTAAATGTAGCCTATCTTAGACAGATTGCACTGTGCTGTTGTGAGTTTCTCCCTGTGCTATTCCAGCTGTCTTCTTGAATTTCTGAAATATTAATAACCAGCATTTGGAATAAGGTAATTTACATGAAAAAACACATTGTATGAATTGTATGATTTTCGCTCCTTCCATATTATGCTACTCAACCTATATGGTTATGGCCTGCTTTTCTGAATTGGAGAGTAATTGCGAAGTGGTTATAAGGTCATTTTGTAAATAAGATACAAGGCATTGGTAATGTGCATATTCTGACTTCAATTTGATGTCTTTCAGTAAACTTGTAGCCTCGGTGTTGGCATATTAATAGGAAACGTGTTGATTTGGCCTTACAAAATATTCTCTTTCAAGCTCTAGTTTAATGATTAGCTATTATTTATGACTTAGAAAAACCTGTGTAAAACAAACAAACAACAATAGAAGAAACTATATTTTGGCATGTTTTTAGGTAAAAGTGAATAGAGTCAAAGTAAGGAATATTACATATGTAGCATTTTGTGCAAGTAGGAAACAGTCCCATTCGCACTTCCAAAACATTAAAGAGAAAAAAATCACAGCTTTGCAAAATACTTTGTATATATATCACTTTTCAGAAGTCTAATGAAACATTTTACATATTATATACTATACTCTTTAAGGGAATTACAAAAATTGCTACTTTTCTTTTTTTAAAAAAAGATGTTCCACTAAAAGAAAAATATTAAAAATGATTTCAGATGGTGTTGGACTCCTGGCTGGGCAGATGGATTCTACCATATAGTTTTTCATGAAAATATGGTCAATATCAAGAATAAATGTTAAGATATGTTAGGAATTTGTATGCGCTAGATTGCTCCATATGGATAGATTTATATTATAAAGTTTAAGAAGAATTACCAATTGCAGTCAGGTAAACTAAACTTTGAAAATATTAAACAATTTCAAAATTTTAATCCAAACTCATTAAATGATTCCTGCACCTTTTCTAGTGCCCTTTACTAATAATGACAAAGGGGGCAATCATTTATTTTGCCAGTGACTGGGGCCTTGAAACAATTGAGTCCGTACTAAAAAGCTAGAAACCTTATTTCTCTAACCATGGAAGAGAAAACATGTATAGAGGGTAAGTTTATTCCTGTTATCATGACTTCTCAATTAAATCCCAGCTCCAGTATCTGCGCAGTTAATGTCACCTCAAAACTGTTTTTACTACTTAGCCACTAATGTGGTCATCATTTTCCAGTCTCAAATGAATATTTTCACCTCACCTTGAAATATAAATATTATTATATGTAATATAAATATATCAAACATATTAGGTACATTAGTGACTAAGAAAGTTTTCCTTCTTTTTTTTTAACAAGTAAACTTAAACATGTTTATCTGGTGGATTGTGTGTTTGTGACTGTGTGTAGAACATATGTGGCTTGAACACATGTATTTCCTTTCTCCTAATCTATTTGAAGTATGCAACATCATCCTAAAGAGAGTTTCTACGAAGGCAAAATTAATCTGAATTTTAACTTTTCTCTCCATGACTTTGATCCCTATAGCACAACTGACTTCAACAGTAGTTTCAAGATCAACTTACAGTGTTAAACCCTTCTTGATGGTGACCCTGTCAAATCTCTTGCAGTTTCTCAGGGCTCCTGTGCTTTCTCCTGATCTTCACACTTTGCATATATTATTTCCTGTGTCTGGATTACCCTTTTCATATGATTAACTCTTACTTATCTTTTAATACTCTGCTTTTGACATTATATTAATAAATTCCCCAACTACTTTAAATGGATCTTCTGTGGGAGGTAATAGCGGGCTTCTTCCAAAGCACTGAGTTACATTTTCCTATGATTTAAGGGAGGGACCATACCTTTTTTTTTTTTGAGTCCTGGACACTTAGGAAGGGCTCGGATGGATACTAGTAATTTAATTAATTACTTGATTATCCAATTAATATAGTAAATATGCACTATTTAGATCTATGGTTTAAATATTTGCAATTGAAGTTTATATACACATATAAATAGCCCTTGTCACTCAACTGCTGCTGCAAATCAGAGAGCATGGGATTTTCTCATGCGTGGAATTCATAAGTTTATTTTAGTCAAAGAAATTTAAAGTAAGCCATTTTCTTATTATAATTTTTCCATAAGTCCAAGATTTAGGTATTTTTTGTAGCTGCAGAATGATAAGATAGTACTTAATGATTCATATTATTGCTATCTTATGGTATAGGATTTAGGGGATTATCTGTGAAACTTTATATACATTAATTCACTGGCATCACATACTGAGTACTAACTTGGCTTATTTCCCTATCATTTCTTCCCACCTCACAGTAGGCCCAGTCAGGTGGTTGCTGCATTAACTTCTCCACAAAACTGCCTTTCAGATAAATCTCTCTATAATTGTCCTTACATATAATTCTTTATTTTCTATGTATTCATTTGTAGTAATTTTGTTTATCACATTTTCTTGCATCTGGCATTTATTACAATTATTTTGAGAAAATATTAAATGTCAAGTATGGTTCCAGGTGCTTGGAATATGACAGTGAACCGCCACACTTCCCTTGCCCTCAAGAATCTTAGCATTTCAGGAGGAAGACCAAATGAAGACCAGGGAAGCTTTTGTCCTTACCCTGTTTACCCCCTTCCAACTGTTTGCAAACCAAAAATTTTGATTTGCATCTAAGAAAATGAACATTTCTGGCTTGTTCTCAAATCTGCAGCCACAGGGGTCTTCTCTGTTTCATCCAGAGTATCTGCTTGGCCGCCACCATGTCTGACATCTATTTTACTTCTTTTCAGTTAAGCCTTTTATTTCATTGAAGAATGACGTTGAACCATACATTGTACCTTTTCTCTGGTAGTCTATTCAGGAAAGTTATATTGTTGGTGGCAAAGGAAATTAGTGTTAAACAATTCACACCATTTTAAAAAATATTTTAAGTCGATAGAAGGGAAGAAAAGTAGCTCTAAACTAATGAAAATCTAAATTGTTCTGTAATAAATGAATTGATGATAGTTGATCCTATTTGGGATAACAAGATTATAGAACTTTAAATTAAGGGAAGTTAATGAATTATTTGACTTGACCACTAACTTCTGGTTCTTTCACAATTCAGGAAAACGTCTCTCATTATATAACTTGGCTTCTTTTGTTTATGGGAAATTTCTGTGTCCAAAATTCCATTCTATGACTTAGGGAATGTTTGAGATCCCCTCTGGTAGTTCAAATTGTGTTTCAATGGCACATCAAGATAGTAAAACATATTGTCTTGTAAATTATTGCAAAATTTGTGGCTAATGGTCACAGAAGGGGCAAGATATATTTGAAGTATTGCAAATCAGATTCTCACAGTGTTCAAAATGAATCCTAAGATTATAAAGCCATAGCACTACATCAAACCTGAATAAGGAAATAAAATATTTATTGAAGAATAGGAAAACCTACTCACTTTAACCGACAAGAGGTCTTTGTGTCATTTTTTCTCCTTCATCTTTTTCTTCTTTATTCCATCATTCCTACCTGCTTATTCTGGCTTGGTTTAAGAATGCATAGAAGAGAATAATAAAGAAAATATGGTTTACTTCATCTTTTCCAGTGTTGCTATTGCAAATCAGAGCCAGAAATGATACTCCTTCTTGCTCAATTTTCAAAAACAAATCATAACATTATAGAAATTATTATCTAAATGCTTATTATATTACACAATCTTATAAGGAACTTATTTAATCCTTACAAGAGTCCCATGAATGATCACATTTTACAAATGAGAAAATTGAGGACTAGATCACATTGTAATTTTTTCCAGGATCAAAGCTATAATTGTATTGTAACTATGAATTTACTAGTTGCAGGCTTTTACATTTCTGGTTTCATAAAGGGGATTATACTCAATAAACACAGCTACTTAATATCCAACTACAAAAATTCAGAGGTTAGAGGTTTTTGTGTTCCTGCAAAGTACGAGACACTATGTGCTGTGATCATCTCAAACAGAGCAATATTCCTAAGAACACTCAGTTTCAGAGCAGAGAGACGCACATTGATTTTACGGCAAGGCAGAACGAACTATGCCGAAATATAGAAGTCATAGTCATTTATGAGAAAGGCACTTAGGAAGGTTTATGGGCTCAAGTAAGGCTTCCTGGGGACAGTGACATCAGAGCTCGGTTTTGAGGGATGGGTAGGTAGTGATGAGAAGAACATGGATTGGATCAAAGAAGTGAAAGGTGACATCCGGTGGTGCTACAATGCTATTGTCACTTTTAATCTTATAATGAGTGCAAGGTCAACGCAATCACAAGAAAACAGATAGAAACTGCCATGTTAGTTTTGCTGTGGATTGACTGGAGAAGGGAAGATTAATTAAATGGGGCACATGCTTTTCTCTTTTTCTTTTTTTTTTTCTTTTTTCTCTGATCCAACCCTTTGACGCTTAAAATATTGAATAACATCCAACGATGAAATATCCAATGATTATTGTAGAGGTGAACACTCTTCCCTTGAGGAAATAGCTTCCCTGTTGATAGCTTTATTCAAAATCACGTAATTTCACTCTGTGAAGGAATATAATGCAGAGTTTATAGGTCAGACTTAAAAAACCGGAATGCTTGGATTGAAATCCTGACTTTAACTATTGTCTTTTGGCAAGAAGCTTTACCTCTTTTTGCCTCTGTGTTCTCATTTATAAAATGGGCATACTACTAATGCCTAAGATGTAGAATTTTGTATTTATGGAATGAGAGAAACATGAAAAGTACAATGTCTAGTACATTGTCAGCACTCAGTAAATATTAGCTTATTGCTATTCAATTGCAAAACTACCTGGGACTCAACTCAAATATTCAAGCAAATAGAATCTTCATCTAAACGGGTACATGAAAGGTCTTGGAAACACAGAGGCAATAGCTTGATTTTGGATATGGCTTATTTGGAGATTAATGTAAATCCAAAGAAAAATATTCAAGAGAGTATAGGCAACTCACACTGTATCTGGGATGTTAAGAGTTAGCATTCCAACAGTGGATATGGCAGGATGGTAGAGTTGTTCAGGCTATGGCAGAAACCATGGTCAGAACAATGTTTGTGTAATAACCAAGGGTGGTTGGCAGGGATGGGCATAAATTTAGTGGGACCCTAACAGGAATAATAAGAATACAGGGAAGCCTCTTCTAGAATATTAAATAGATCAAGTCTCAGTAGGAACCAGAGCCAAATTAGATACAAAATCATCATGTTGTACTATTGACTGTGAAGTCACTAAAGGATATAGAAGTTTTCATCCTAATGAACACGAGGGTATACGTTATACCACGAGGCCTGTGAGAACTCAGAACTTAATAAGATAAACGAAAAGTGAGTGTCTTGGATTGGCTTGCTCACTCCAGGTATACCAGTTGCCTTGGGTAAGAAATATACCTTCTAATTCTCTGTTATCTCAAATATAACACAAGCTTGGTAATACATATTTTACAATGTTGCTGTAAGGATGAGAAAAGATAATGTATTAAAAATGATGCAAATTTTGAAGTGTAGTAACACAAATTTTGTTGTGGTTATTGTATTATTTTTATTCCTTTGTATCTCTTCAGGGTTTGTTCTTATTCTACATGTCTCTTCAGAGGAGAATCTTGTGAAGATTTTCTATGTTCTAAAGTGTTTTTT
>NW_012099344.1:25439-30811 GCF_000951045.1 Mandrillus leucophaeus | reverse complement strand
TTATGAATGAGACTATGTATTTACCACCATGTTTATTCATTAATAAGTTTTCTTACACTGTGATTTCCTTACTTATAACTTTTGCCCGTTTTTCTTTTGGGGTGTTAGTCTCTTACCTATCTTTTATATTAGGCCATTTCTACACTTTAATAGGTAATTGTGTTTCATAACTTATTACATGCTCAGCAGGATTTCACTTTTAAAGCAAAAGGTCTGGCTAGGTATGTGATAGTTAGGTTCTTCAGAGTTATGAGTTCTTTACAAAGGAACATGCTCAAAATTCTGGCTTGAGACATTTGAAATATTTTTCCCATATGCAACATAGTAATACATGGTTATACGGTCTCTCATTGATCAGGAATTTTAAGTACTGTGACAGGATTTTTGTTTCTTTTTCTTTTTTTTTTTTTTTTTGTAGTTTTTGTTTTTTTAAGTGCAGGTATACATAAGTGGATAATTTATAATTTTTGGTTAATGAAAGACTTATCATTGGTTCACACATAGTCTATTTTTATTTAAGTAGAGATTTATTTACTTATCTATTGTTAAAAATGTACTGAGCAATCATGAAGTCACTCCTATAAATGAAAACTAGAACTTGACAATTATCTCTAATTTTCTCCCTCCATTCCATTCACCTGCCTCTGGCTACGCAAGGCAATCAGCACTCTAAATACACTACTTCTCGTTTTTATATAGTCATATACCAATATGCATCCTTAAATGTATATTCTTTGGTTGTAGTTATGTTTTAAGAAAAACTTTAGACAAATTAAACATAACAGAATCGATTAGAGCAAAGAACAACCGATGAACTTAACAGTACTGAGATCCAGAAGCAGTTTAGAGAGCTGTGCTCAGCAGTATAAGCAGTGTGCTTTAATAGGCCAAATACAGAAGCAAATTAGAGAAACCACCTGATTAGCTACAGGTGGGCATCTGACCTTTTGAGCATGGTGTAATCAGCTGATTGCTTGTGATTGGATGAAACACAGCTGCTTGTGATAGGCTGAAACTTGGCTGTTTGTTATACTTCTAAATTAGGTTTCAGTTTCTTACATACTAAGTAAATTAGTGATACGGTTTACCTGTGTTCCCACTCAACGCTCATCTCAAATTGTAATCTCCATAATTCCCACCTGTGGAGGGAGGGACCTTGCAGGAGGTGATTGGATCCTGGGGGGTGATTTCCTAGATGCTGTTCACCTGCTAGTGAGTGAGTTCTCATGAGATCTGATGGTTTTATAAATAGCAGTTTCCCTTAGACTTTTCTCTCTCCTGCCACGTTGTGAAGAAGACGCTTGCTTCTTCTGCGCTTTCTGCCATAATTGTAAGTTTCCTGAGGCCTCCCTAGCCATGTGGAACTGTGAGTAAATTAAACTTCTTTCCTTTATAAATTAACCAGTCTCAGGTAGTATCTTTACAGCAGTGTGAGAATGGACTGATAGAATTAGGTTGCTATTTTCTACATAGGGGCTCAAGGGATGGAGGCTGACTCAGACCAAATTTGATTTAACAGTTGCTTGTAACTTTATGAAATGTATCATTATACTATATGCAATATTTATGGGAATGTGTGTTTTACTTACCTTTTGTTTTAAAGATTCATTTAATTTTTTTCTTTCCAGGTAATTTAAAAAATCAGTCTTTTAGAGTGACAGAGTATTCTGTACTTCCAAATGTTACTCATTTTAATACTGAGATTTTAAAAAAACAGCAGTGATTATAAGTTCAGAGAATCACTGAGAGGATGTCATCACAATAAGAACTGCTTTTTTTATTTGGCTGTAGTGATTTTACTTGTTTCCTCAAACTCGTGAAAGTAGCCTTTATTTTGCTTATTACTTTTATTCAAACAAGAGCTGGCTAAAATTGAGAGACTAAAGAATAATGTTCCCAACCAAGTGTTTTAATCATGCTGCCCAGAAACCGCTCTGTTTATGTAGACTGTATTCCCACTTCACACAAACAAGGTTATAATTATTAGAGACACCTTTATAGTGTTAAACTTTTGTAATTAGCCTTACACTAGGCATATTTTTTCTCACATTTACTTTAAGCAAACTATGTTTTAAAAATCTATTAAAATCTGACACATATGGGACTTTGAGCCCGTTTATTTGCTTAATTTAATTTGTTCTAATTAGGAAGTGAACACCAATTAGATAAGTATTAATTGATTGTGAGACATCTGTCTCTCAGAAGTAGAGCTGTAACTATAGTGCTGATTATCTTTTTTTCATCCTTCCCATGATAGCCATAATACCAAGTTTTCTAATGAGAAATAATCTTAATAATCACATAGTCCAGTGGTTTTCAATTCTGCCTGTATATTAGAAACATTGGGGAGTCATTACCCTGCCAGAATTATATTTATAATGATCAGAAACTGGAACAATGCAAATTACTATCAATAAGTTAATGAATAATTCTGTGATATAATGAAGTGGAATATTACCCACCAATGAAAATCAGCATATTGAGTAATAAAAGTTAGACACAATAAAATACATACTGTATGACTCCATTTATACAAAGGTCAAGAGTAGGTCAAATTAACCTATTATTGGAGAAATGAGATAGTTAGCTGTTCGGGGGAAAGAAGGGAGTATTAACTGTTGAAAAGCAAAGGGGAATTTTCAGAGAAGATGGGAATATTCCAAGTATTTTCTAACATTTTATTACGAAAACTTTCAAATATACAGCAAAGCTGAGAGAATTTTATAATAAATATCCATGCCCAAGATTCTACCATTAACATTCTACTATGATCCTTTTGTTACAAAAGTATCCATTTATCCATAATTTTATCCATCCATGCATAAATTACTTTTGTGTATCTCAAAGTAAATTGAAGATACTAATATAGTTACCATTTATTTATCATTTACCATTTACTAACATTGGCAATCAGCATGCATATCATTAACTAGAGTTCGATACTTTAGATTTTTTCCTTTTGAGTAATATTTATATGCAACGAAATGTCCAAATGTTGTTTATATTTACAGAGTTTGGACAAGTGAATACACCTGTGTAATCCAAACTCCCATGAAGATATGCAACATTCCTATTATCACAGAAAATTTCTTTATGCTCTTTCTTGGTATTGGCACTCTCAATACCCCCAGAGGCAATCATTGTTCTGGCTTGTTTGCTCAATCGATTATTTTGCTTGTTCTATAATTTCATACGAATGTAATAATACAATATGAAATTGTGTCAAGCTTCTTTCACTCTTGAGATCGATTCATGTTGATATATGCATTTGCAATCTATTTTTGTAATGTTGAGAAATAGTCCATTGCATGAATATATCAGCATTTTATATATACTTCTATTCATGGACACTTGAAATGTTTCAAGTTTGGGCTGCCATAAAAACAGCTTCTTTGACCAATTTTGTACAAGTCTTTTTTTGTGAATTTATGTTTTAATTTTTATTGGAAAAATATCTACAAGTAGGAGTGTTGGTCACATCATTGGCACAAGTTTAATTTTACAAGAAACTGGCAGACTTATTTTCAAAATTTTTGTCTTTTTAAATCTTTCCACTAAAAATGTGAGTTTTAGTTGCCCAAGAATACCCCAAATATGTAGTTTTATCAGTCTTTTTAACTTTTATTCTGGTGGGAATGTAGTGACATTTCGTCTTGGTTATAATTTTCATTTCCCTAGTAATAATTTGAGTACTTCACTTTTTTTCCATGTGATCATTGGTTGTTTGTATATCTTTATCCATTTTGTTAATTTTTTACTGGATTAATCTTTTTTATTCAGTTGTAGAAATATATGTTATACAATTCCTTTCTTGGATGTATATTTTGGAATATTTTCTCCCTGTTAATTATTCTTTTAATATCATTTTATGACCAGACATTTTTAATGAGTTTATCAATTTTTTACTTTCAGAGTTGTTTTCTATGCATTTTTAAGAAATGTTCATATATTTCTAATTCATGAAAATATTCTTTAATGTTTTATTCTAAAAGCCTTATGTATTAGGTTTAGAACTATTGTCTATCTTGAAATTTTCTGTATGATGTGAGGTAGGAGTCAAGGCTCATTTTCTTCACATGGGTATAATGTTTTCTCTGCATCATTTGGTGAAATTTTCTTTTCTCACTGCGTAACTTTGGTGACTTTAACAAAATCAAATGACAATAGAAATATTTCTAGGGTTTCTAAGTCTTGGAATCAGGTAATACAAATTTTCCAATATCATTCTTTAACATTGCTTTTGATATTCTGTATCTAAATTTTGATATATTTCATAAAAATATTTGAATATGTACAGAATCATAGCATCAATGAAGAGATAAATTGACTCCTTTTCCTATTTGGATGCCTTTTATTTCTTTATCTTGCCTGACTGCTCTGGTTAGGACTTCCAATACTATGTTGAATAGCAGTGAGTGGGCATTACTGTCTTGTTAGAGTTCTTGAGAATGCTTCAGGCTTATGCTTGTTAGGTATGATGTTGGTTGTGGGTTTGTCATCCATGGCTCTTATTATGAAGGTCTAATATCCAGAATCCATAGGGAACCTAAACAGTTCAACAAGCAAAACATAACTATTGAAAAGTGGGCAGCACACATGAACAGACACTTAAAAAGAAGACATATAAATGGCCAACAAAGATATGAAAAAATACTTAACATTATTAATCAGAGGAATGCAAAACAAAACTACAATGATACAAAGTCAAAAATAACAGGTGCTGATGAAGATGAAGAGTAAAGGGAACGTTTATTTCTGATGGGACTGTATACTTTTGTAGTTCTCTGGTTATTTAGGGAATGTAAATTAGTTCAGCCACTGTGGGAAGCAGTTTGGAGATTTCTCAAAGGACTTAAAAATAGAACTACAATTCGACCCAGAAATCCCATTAGTGAGTATATACCCAAAGGAACATTATTCTACCAAAGATATATGTTCAACCTAGCACTGTTCACAATAGCGAAGATGAAGAATCAACCCAGTTGGCCATTAATGGTGGATTGAAAAGAAAATATGATATATATATATGTGTGTGTATGTATATGTATATATCTCATATAATACACACACCATGTATATATGTGATACATATATATATAATAATGTGATAAATGTGATCAATATATCACACACATATAGGTATTTATGTACATATATATACACACACCATGGAATACTACACAACCATAAAAAAAACATGTCCCTTTGCAGGAACATGGATGCAGCCAGAGGCCATTATTCTAAATGACTTGATTCAGGAACAAAAAACCAAATACCACATATTTTCACTCATAAGTGGGAAGTAAGCATTAGATACACATGGACATAAAGATGGGAATATCAGACACTGGGGACTAGTAGAGATAGGAGAG
>NW_012099344.1:23131-25389 GCF_000951045.1 Mandrillus leucophaeus | reverse complement strand
ATGGCTCTTATTATGAAGGTCTAATATCCAGAATCCATAGGGAACCTAAACAGTTCAACAAGCAAAACATAACTATTGAAAAGTGGGCAGCACACATGAACAGACACTTAAAAAGAAGACATATAAATGGCCAACAAAGATATGAAAAAATACTTAACATTATTAATCAGAGGAATGCAAAACAAAACTACAATGATAAAAAGTCAAAAATAACAGGTGCTGATGAAGATGAAGAGTAAAGGGAACGTTTATTTCTGATGGGACTGTATACTTTTGTAGTTCTCTGGTTATTTAGGGAATGTAAATTAGTTCAGCCACTGTGGGAAGCAGTTTGGAGATTTCTCAAAGGACTTAAAAATAGAACTACAATTCGACCCAGAAATCCCATTAGTGAATATATACCCAAAGGAACATTATTCTACCAAAGATATATGTTCAACCTAGCACTGTTCACAATAGCGAAGATGAAGAATCAACCCAGTTGGCCATTAATGGTGGATTGAAAAGAAAATGTGATATATATATATATGTGTGTGTGTGTGTGTGTGTGTGTGTATGTATATATCTCATATAATACACACACCATGTATATATGTGATACATATATATAAAATTATGCGATAAATGTGATCTATATATCACACACATATAGGTATTTATATACATATATATACACACACCATGGAATACTACACAACCATAAAAAAAAATGTCCCTTTGCAGGAACATGGATGCAGCCAGAGGCCATTATTCTAAATGACTTGATTCAGGAACAAAAAACCAAATACCACATATTTTCACTCATAAGTGGGAAGTAAGCATTAGATACACATGGACATAAAGATGGGAATATCAGACACTGGGGACTAGTAGAGATAGGAGAGAAGGAGGCAGGCAGGGGATGAAAAACTACCTCTTGGGTAGTATACTCACTACATAGGTAATGGGATCATTTGTATCACAAATCCTAGCATCATGCAATACATCCATGTAACCAACCTGCACATGTATCCCCTGAATTTAAAATGACAGCTGAAATTTTATGTTAAAGTTTGTCAATTATTTCAAAATATTTTTTGGGATTGCATTGAATCTACAGATTACTTTTTGAAGAACTGACATATCAACCATGTTGAAACTTCCAGTCAATCCACATATTTAGCTTTTAAATTTCATTTATCAAAATGTAATGTTTGGAATATAGGTATTGTACGTCATTTGTTACCCTTGTTGTTAAGCATGATTTTTTGGAACCTATTGTAAATAAATTTATTTTAAGATTTTATTCTTCAGTTTCTGCTGGCAGTATACAAAATACAATGACTTTTGTATATTAATATTGTACCCTGTAGCATTAACTTATGTATGCTTAGTAGTTTTTATACTACACAGGAATTTTACGTACAAAATTATGTGCCAATAGACGGTTTCATTTATTTTAGATCTCTAACTTTTATTTCCTCTGTTTCTTATTGCAATGGCTTTTACCTACAGCATGATATTGAGTAGGAGGGGTAAGAGTGAGCATCCTTGTTTGTTTGGCCAATTATTGTGGGAAAGTATTCAATATTTTACCTTCAAATGTGATGCCAGCTGTTTTCTCTAAATGTTATTTATCAATTTGCTAATAATTTTAAAATTATAAATTGATATTTTGTATATAATCTTTGCATCTTTTGAACTAATCATACAGTTTTTCTCCTTTATTCCTTTGTAATAATGATTTACATTAATAGATTTTTGAATGCTGTAACAATCTTGCATTCTTGGCACATCCACTAACTTTTCCTCATAATATATCTGTTTATATATTGCTGACTTTCATTTGCTTGTATCTTAGTAATAGTTTTCTTGTTTCTATTCATGAGGGACGAGTACATATTACAATTTTTATATTTTTGTCAAGTTTTGTAGTAGGATTATGCTAGCTTTATAATAAATGGGAATTATATTCTCTCAATTTCTAATATGTATCAGATTGCTGTTTTTTTTCTTAAATATCTGATAGCATTCACAAGTGAAGTGATCTGTGCATTGTGTTTTCTTTGTGGAAAGGTTCTTCATATTCTGTCTCTTCCTGTCTGTCTCTGTCATTTTTTGTGTATATATATATCTACACTTATACACATGTAATTATAAAGGGCTATTATGATATACTGTTTTATATTGTGCTACTCTTTCTTCTTGGTAAGTTGTACTTTTTAAGGAATTTGTTCATCTTACCTATGTTGTTAAATACATTGGCCTACATTGTGTTA
>NW_012099344.1:0-22716 GCF_000951045.1 Mandrillus leucophaeus | reverse complement strand
TTAGCCAGGATGGTCTGGATCTCCTGACCTCGTGATCCACCCGTCTCGGCCTCCCAAAGTGCTGGGATTACAGGCTTGAGCCACCGCGCCCGGCCCGATAATTTTCTTGATTGTTTCTTTATTTTATATTTGATTGATTTCTGCTCACTTATTCTTTCCTTTAAGTAACTTGCACTTAGTCTTTTTCTGTTTTAGCTTCTTAAGGTGAAACCTTAGATCATTGAGTTCAGAGTTTTCTTGTTTTGAAATACAAGCATTAAAGCTGAAAATTTCCCTTGAAATGTTTCTTTAGCTGTATAACACAAGTTTTTATATGTCTATTATTCAATTTGAAACATTTTCTAATTTCCATTGGGTTTTTTCTTTCATGTGTAAATTTAGAGGCATATTTAATTTTTCAATATTTTGTGGCTTTGTGGATATATTACTGTTATTGATTTCTAAATGTAATTACATATTGAGTAACCTTACTATGAGTACTGTAACTAATTATGACAAACTCGATATCTTAAAACAACACAAATATGTAACAACACTCTGGGTATTATCCATCTTGGGGGAAAATTCCTCTTCTATGGACTTCTGAAACTAGAAGACAATTTATCTGCCTCCAAGATACAATGGTTAGAGAGACATGGGATAACAATTGTAGGAATTACTATTCCTAAAGGGAGAAAACGGAAGAAAGAAAGGAATCATCAGTTGTGAGAAATTTTGAAATCTAACTAGACAAATTCCATTAGGTTTCAAAGTCTAGGATTAACTCTCTGTCGTTTGGGACATGCCTGAGCCCAGGGTTCTGCCCTTGAAGCTGTTCTTCCTTTTTCTGGAAAGAGAGTGCATATTTGCATCTGAGTAGTTTCATCAGCCTGTTTCCTGTCTGTAAAATTTTGGGAGTCCAACAACTTTTTTATTTTGTCTGTATCTCAATCCAAGCTGGTAATGTTTCTGGTGACATAACATTATCACTCAGTTATATGATCTGTCTTTAACATAGCATGTGCACCTGAAAGAAATGTGTGTTCTGCAGTTGTCTGGTTTAGTGGTCTATAAATATCAATTCGGCCAAAATTGTTGATTATCTTATTTAGATCATCTGTATCTAATTTGTATCTGCATCTAATATACATCATTTGTATTTCTAGTTTTAGTTTGTTTTTGTGGGTACATAGTAGGTGTATATATTTATGGATGTTTTATACAGACAAGCAATGTAAAATGATTAAATCAGGGACAATGGGGGTATCCATCCCCTCAAGCTTTTATCCTTTGTATTAAGAACAATTCAATTATACTCATTTTATTTAAAAATGTATGATTATTACTGACTATAGTCACCCTGTTGTGCTATCAAATAGTAGGTAGTATTCTTTCTAACTATTTTGGTACCCATTAACCATCCCCAACACTTGCCCAGCCTCCCACTACACCTCCCAGGCTCTGGCAACCATCCTTCTACTCTCTATGTCCATGAATTCAATTATTTTGATATTTAATTCCCAAACATAAGTGAGAAAATGTTTGTCTTTCTGTGCCTGGCTTATTTCACTTAACACAATGATCTCTGTTTCCATCATGTTGTTGAAAATAACAGATCTCACTCTTCGTATGACTGAATAGTTCTTATTGTGTTTATGTACCACATTTTCTTTATCCATTCATCTGTTCATAGACACTTAGGTTGCTTCCAAATCTTAACTATTGTAAATAGTGCTGCAACAAACGTCGGAGTGCAGATATCTCTTCAATATACTGATTTCCTTTTGTGTATATACCCAGCAGTGGGATTGCTGGATCAGATGGTAGCTCTATTTTTAGTTTCTTGAGGTACCTTCAAACTTTTCTCTGTAGTAATTATACAAATTCACATTCCCTCCAATAGTGTACAAGGGTTCCCTTTTCTCCACATCCTTGACAGTATTTATTGCCTGTCTTCTGGATATAAGCCATTTTAACTGTGGTGAAATGATTTCTCATTGTAGTTTTAATTTGCATTTCTCTGATCAGTAATGTTCAGGACATTTTCATATGCCTCTTTGCCACTTGTATGTCTTTTGAAAAATATCTATTCACATCTTTGCTTGTTACTTGATCAGATTATTGGATTTTGTTTCCTGTAGAGTTTCTTGAGATCTTTATATATTCTGGTTATTAATCCCTTGTCAGAGGGGTAGTTTGCAAATATTTTTTTCCATTCTGTGAGTTGTCTCTCTACTTTGTTGATTGTATTCTTTGCTGTGCAGAAGCTTTTAAACTTGATGTGATCCCATTTGTCTATTTTTGTTTTGGTTGCCTATGCTGCTAGGACATTGTTCAAGAATTTTTTGTCCAGACCAATGTCTTGGAGATTTTTGCCAATGTTTACTGGTAGTAGTTTTATACTTTGAAGTTTTACGTTTAAGTATTTAACGCATTTTGATTTGATTTTTGTACATGGCAAAAGATAGGGGTCTAGTTTTATTCTTCTGCATATGGATATCCAGTTTATTGAAGAGACTCTTTTCCCCGGTATATGTTATTGGCACATTTGTGGTAAATGAGTTCACTGTAGATGTGTGGATTTATTTTTGGGTTCTGTATTCTGTTCCACTTGTCCCTGCCAGTACCATGCTGTTTGGTAACTATAGTTGTGTTTTGAAATCGGGTAAAGCAATTCCTCCAGTTTTGTTCTTTTGGCTCAGGACAGCTTTGGCTATTCTGCGTCTTTCATAATTCCATATACATTTTAGGATTGTTTTGTCTATTTCTGTGAAGACATTAGTTGTTATTCTGATAGCAGTTGCATTGATTCTGTAGATTGCTTTGGGCAGTATGGACATTTTAACAATCTTGGTTCTCTAATCCATGAACATGGACTATTTTTTTCCATTTTTTGTGTCCTTTTCCTTTTTGTTCAGTATTTTATAGCTTTTTATTATATATTTCTTTCACTTGTTTGATTAAGTTAATTCCTAGGTATTTTTATTTGTGCTTACTGTAAATGGTATTACTTTTTAACTTTTCAGATTGTTCACTGTTGGCATACAGAAATGCTACTGATTTTTGTATGTTGATTTTTGTATTCTGTAACTTTACTGAGTTTGTATATCAGTTCTAGCAGTTTCTTGTGGAGTCTTTAGGTTTTTCTTAATATAAGATCATATTATCTGCAATAAGAGTGAATTCTTTCTTGTCAATTTGGATGCCGTTTGTTTCTTTCTCTTGTCTGATTGCCCCAACTAGGACTTCCAGTACTGTGTTGAATAACAGTGGTTAAAGTGGGCATCCACGTTGTGTTGCAGATCTTAATGGAAAGGTTTTAAGTTTTTCATTCAGTATGATACTAGCTGTGGGTCTGTCATATATGGCTTTTATCATGTTGAGGTATGTTTCTTTCCCTGGTTTTTTGAGGGTTTATATCATGAATGGATGTTGAATTTATCAAATGCTTTTTCAGCATAAAAGTGAAATGATCATATGGTTTTATTCTTAATTCTATTGATATGATGTACCACACTGGTTGATTTGCATATTTTAACTATCCTTTCATTCCAGGGAGAAATTCAGCTTCGTTGTGATGAATGAACTTTCTAATGTATTGTTAAATTCAGTTTGCTAGTATTTTATTGAGGATTTTTGTACCAATATTCAGCAGAGATATTGGCTTGCAGTTCTTTTTCTGATGTGTCTTTGATTCTGGTATGAGGGTAATAGTAGCCTCATGAGTTTGGGAGTATTTCCTCCTATTATTCAGAATAGTTTGAGTAGGATTAGTATTAGTTCTTAAATGTTTTGTAGAATTCAACAGAAAATCCATTGGTTCAATCTTGGTAGGCTGTATTTGTGTAAGATCCTGTCCATTTCTTCTAGATTTCCAATTTATTGACATGTAGTTGCTCATAGTACCTGCTAATGATCCTTGGAGTTTCTGTAGTATCCCTTGTAATGTCTCATTTTCTATTTCTAATTTTATTTGGATCTTGTCTCACATTTTTCTTAGTTGGGCTAAAGGTTTGTCATTTTTTTTTTTTTTTCAAAAGACCAACTTTTTATTTCACTGATCTATTGTATTTTTTTTTCTATTTCAGTCTCATTTATTTCTATTGTAATCTTTGTTATTTCTGCTACTAATTTTGGGTTTTCTTTTCTAGTGCTTTTCAAGTTCAAGATACATTATTAGATTGTTCATTTGAAGTTCCTCTTTTTTGATGTAGGCACTTACAGCTATAAACTTCCCTGTTAGTACTGGTTTTTGCTGTATCACATAGGTTTTGATATGTTGTATTTCCATTATTTGTTTCAAGACAATTTTCAGTTTCCTTCTTAGTTCTCTCATTAATCCACTGGTCATTCAAAAACATTATTTAGTATCCAAAATTCTTCTTATTAATTTCTGGTTTTATTCCACCATGGTCAGAGAAGTTGATTGATACCATTTCAATGTTCTGATTATTTTAAGACTTGTTTTGTGACTTAACATATGGTCTATCTTTGAGAATGATCCATGTGTTGAGGAAAAGAATGTATCCTGCAACTCTTGGATGAAATGTTCTATAAATATATATTGGATCCACTCGGTCTGTAGTGCAGAAAATTTCCTTCATTGGTTTTCTGTCTAGAAGATCTATTCAATGCTAGAAGAGGGGTGTGGAAGTCTTCAGTCATTATTTTAATGGGACCTATCTCTCTTTAGCTCTAATAATATGATTTATATATCTGAGTCATCCAGTGTTGTTGGGTGTATATTTTTATAATTGTTAAATCTTCTTGCTGAATTGATTTCTTTATCATTATATCGTGAGCTGCTTTATCTCTTTTACAGACTTGTCATGAAATCTATTTTGTCTGATATAAGTATAGCTACTTCTGCTTTTTAAAAAATTTCCATTGGCATGGAATATCTTTTTTCATTCATTTATTTTTAATCAATTTGTATCTCTATAGAGGAAATATATTCCTGGTAGGCAGCAGGTCAATGAGTCTTCTTTTTTCATCCACTCCTCCAGTCTATATCTTTTGATTGGAGAGTTTATTTCATTTACATTTAACGTTATTAAGGACTTACTCCTGATATTTTGTTACTTGTTTTCTGGTCCTCTCTTTATTCTTTGTTTCCTTCCTGTCTTCCTTTAGTGAAGGTGATTTTCTCTGGTGACATGATTTAGTTACTTTATTTTTTGTGTATCCATTTTATGTTTTGGGTTTGAAGTTACCATGAGGCCTGCAAATACTATCTTGTAGCCCATTATTTTAATCTGATAACAACTTACACTATTTGCATAAACAAAACTAATAAAAACATCTCCCCATTTTAAAATATTTTATTTTTGTTTATATCTTACTGTACTATGTCTTGAAAAGTTGTTGTAATGTTTTATTGGTTCACTGTTCAGTCATTCTATTTAGGATAAAAGTAGTTTACACACCATGGTTACAGTGTTATAGTATTCTGTCTTTATTTACTATTACCAATGAGTTTTGTACCTTCAGGTAATTACTTATTGCTCATTAAGGTCCTTTTTTCCCTAACTGAAGTACTCGCTTTAGCATTTCTCATAGGATAGTTCTAATGTTGATGAAATCTCAGTTTTTGTTTGTCTAGGAAAGTATTTCTCCATTTTTGAAAGATATTTTCACTAGATATACTATTCTAGGGTAAACACTTTTCTTCTTCAGCACTTTAAACATGTTATGCCACTCTCTCCTGGCCTGTAAAATTTCTGCTGAAAAGTCTGCTGCCAGAGGTGTAGACGCTCCATGTATGTTAGTTGTTTCTTTTCTCTTGATGCTTTTAGGATCCTTTCTTTATCCCTGACCTTTTGGAATTTGATTATTAAATGTCTTGGGGTAGTCATCTTTGAGTTATATCTGCTTAGTGTTCTATAATCTCCTTGTACTTGGATATTGAGATATTTTTCGAGGTTTGGGAAGTTCTCTGTTATCCCTTTGGACAAACTTTCTACCCCTATCTTTCTCTACCACCTCTTTAAGCCCAATGATTCTTAGATTTGCCCTTTTGAGGCTATTTTCTAGAAATAGAATGCTTCATTGATTTTTATTTTTATTTTGTCTCCTCTTACTGTATCTTCAAATAGCTATAGCTTGTCTTCAAGATCGCTAATTCTTTCTTCTGCTTGATCAATACTGCTATTAAAGGTCAGTATGCCAATTGCATTGTTTAGCTCCAGAATTTCCTGCTTGATTCCTTTAAATTATTTCAATCTCTGCTAAATTTACCTGATAGGTTTCTGAATTTCTTCTTTATGTCATCTTAAATTTATTTGTTTGTTTGCTCAATGCAGCTATTTTGAATAATCTGAAAGGTCACATATCTCTTTCTTTGATTGGCCCTTAGTGACTTATTTAGTTCATTTGGTTAGGTTATCGTTTTCTGGATGGTGTTGATACTAGCAGATTTCTTTGGTGTCTGGGCATTGAAGAGTTAGGTATTGTATTCACCAATACCAGTCTAGGCTTGTTTATACCCATTCCTCTTGAAAGACTTTCCAGGTATTCAAGAAAACTTGAGTGTTGTGATATAAGCTATATCTGCTTTAGGAGGCACCCCAAGCCCAGTAACACTGTGGTTCTTGCAGACTCATAGAGGTACTGCCTTGGAGGTCTTAGATAAGAATGGGGAGAATTCTCTGGATTACTTAGGCAGATACCCTTATTGTCTTTCCATGCTTTCTCCCAAATAGTCTTTCTCTCTGTTCTGAACCACCTAAAGCTGAGAGTAGAGTGACACAAGCACCCCTGTGGCCACCATCTCTATGAGTGTGTTGGGTCAGACCTGAAGCCAGCACAGCACTGGTCCTCACCCAAGGCCTACTATAACCACTCCCTGGTCACTATCTGTGTCCACTCAATATAGCCCTGGGGCTCTACAATAAGCAGGTGGCACCAGCCAGGCCTGTGTCCTTCCCTTCAGGGCGGTAATTTCTGCTAGGCCCCAGGTGAGTCCAGAGGTGCTTTCCAGGAATTAGATATTAGAATAAAAAACCTTAGAAGTCTACTTGGTCTTCTACTGTACTGTAACTGAGATGGCACTCAAACCACGAGATAGTCCTTCCCTCTCTTCCCTTCCTTTTACAAAGGTAGTGAGCCTCACCCTGTACCCACTACTGTACAGGCCACAAGGAGTACTACCAGACTATTGCTCATGTTCTTTTAGGCCCAAGGGCTCCTGAGTCAGTTCATGGTGAATGCTGCCTGGACTGGGACCTACCCTTCAGAAAAGTGGGCTCTCCTCTGGCCCAGGGAAATGCCATCCAAGAGTCAAGTCCTGGAATCAGTACAAGTGCCTGCCTGGCGCTCTAACCCCCTGTGGCCATGCTGGTACATAAAGTGCGAGACAAAATCCCCTTTACTCAAGCAGAGGGAGTTTTGCCCTGTAGCTAACACAGTTGGTAATATACTGTGTCGCACCTGAAAATAACAAGTCTGAGTCTCACCCAAGCACCTCAACATAGTACCTGGATATTGCTGTTGGTTATTCAGGGCTCAAGGTTCTTTTCCTTAGCAGGTGATGAATGCTGCCAGAACTAGATCCTTTCCTTCAGGCAAGCAGGTTCTCTTCTGCCCCAGGGTGTGTCTAGAAATGTCATCCGGGAGCTAGGTCCTGGAACAGAGGCTTTGTGATTCTGACTGGTGCCCTATCCTACTGTGGCTGAACTGGTATCCAAGATGCAAGACAAAGTCTTTAAGCCCAATGACTCTTAGATTTGCCCTTTTGAGGCTATTTTCTAGGTCCTGTAGAAATGCTTCATTGACTTTTATTTTTTATTCTTTTGTCCCCTCTCACTGTATTTTCAAATAGCTTGTCTTCAAGATCACTAATTCTTTCTTCTGCTTGATCAATTCTGCTGTTAAAGGTCAATATGCCAATTGCATTGTTTAGCTCCAGAATTTCTACTTGATTCTTTTTAATTATTTCAATCTCTGCTAAATTTACTTGATAGATTTCTCAATTCCTTATTCCTGCTCTTTCCTCTTTTCTCTTAGAGTGGAAGGGGTCTTTTTTGGTGCCATGAGCTGTGCATTATGGGGTTGGGGAAAGGGAATACCAGCGTTGCCTTAGCCACCCCAGCTTGTCTCAGTGTATCATGTGCAACCCCAGTCCTCTATCGCTGGGCCTAAGTTCAGCACCAGGACTAACCTAAGAGTGGCAGTCCTTAAGGCCTACACTGCCTTTCAATTTTCTTGGGAGACACAGCCCTGTAGCCCTCAGTATCAACATTTGCAGGAACTCAAGTTCCAACCACTGGGATAGGTGATAGTTTAAATGCTCCCTCTGTGGGTAGGCATCAGTTGAGTTTGGTCTGGTTTTCCTTTCTGCTCTAACAGGACAGCATTCAGTGTAATGCCTAGCAGTTTCCTTAACTCTTCCTCCCTGGGGTGCCCAGATAAGCTCTCTGCACCATGCTGTCACTGGCCCCTGCTGGGAGTCAAGGAGGAGCGGCATCAGAGATTCATGACTGCTTTTTCGTTTTAGTGCTTCCTTCATTGATGTAAAGATAAACCCAGGTACTATGAGTGCTTATCTGATTTGTGGGTTCTTATGAAGATTTTGTGTGTGTGTGTGTGTGTGTTGAAAGTTGTTAAATTGGTATCTTTTGGGGAGTGGGTTAAATCTGTGGAGCCATCTACTCCACCATGTTGCTCCACCTCTCCTCGTCCTCTTACATTTATATGAACATGTCTTTATTTGGCTTTTGTTGTTGAAAGGTATTTTAGCTCTGCATAGAGTTCTTGATTTGTAGTTTATTTTTCTCTTAGCACATTGAAGATATTACTCAACTGTCTTTGATCCTCATAGTGTCTTATGAGAAATCAGTAGTTCCACATTGTTGTTTTCCTAGATGTAACGACTTGGTTTTCCCTGATTGGTTTTGAGATGCTTTTTATTACATTTTGATTTTGGCAATTTGACAATGATGTACCCAAGCCTGGGCATTTAAAACATCCTGCTTCTGATTCATGAGCTTCTTATATTTGTATATGTGTTTATTTTTCACCAAATTTGAGATATCTCCTAGGCAGTATATACTTTTTCCCCATCTCTTAATCCTTTTCCTAATTCTAAATGTACATATGGTATACTTTTTTAGTGTGCCAAAAATATATCTGAAGCTCTTCATATATTTATTTTTTTCCTCTTTCATCTTCATGCTGGATTATTTCCACCATCAATCTTCAAGTTCCTTTATTTCCTCCTTTGTTTCCATTGTACTTTTATGCTAAACAGATGTTGAATTTCAGATAATATATTATCATTCTATAATTTTCTTTTTAGTTTTGACTTCTTTGCTGATAGTTTGAATGTTTATTGTAAGCTATTTTCCTTCAGCTCATAGTCATAATAGTTGCAATAAAATCTGTCTGCTAATTCCAACATCTGTATCATCTTGGGATTTGGCCTAATTTAATTACCTTTATTTGAGAATTAAATACATTATTATGGTGACTTGTATATTGGATAAGTTTGAATTGAATCTTGAATATGGTAAATGCTATGTTGCAGAGACTCGATTCTGTTTTATATTGTGAAAGCACATTGATGTTTTTGTTTTGGCAAGCAATTTACTTGATTGAATTCAAATTGTAGAGGTTAGGTGTTCGACCACAGCTTAGATCTCGGTTAAAAGGTTAGTTGATTTAATGGTCAGCAGAAAGGTGTGTAAAATTAATGTGGAAAATTGGTGACTTCCTCTCTTTGGATCTCTCTTTTTAGATTATTTACTTTCCTGTGGGTCAAGTTATCTAAATTCTCTTCTTTGTACCTTGAGACCAAAGAGTCTGCTGTGGCTTCTTTAAGTGTGGCCCCATGTGGAACTGACTTTGTCCTCAGCCTACAAACTGAAAATAGAAAATTTGTGCTGTGCTACTACTTACTTACAAGTTTGAAATACCCTAGAATCTCTCTGCTTTAGCTCATTATCCAGTGTTTTTAGATGATTGTGTTTTTTATTTTGTTCAGAGTTTATAATTCTCATCTATAGGAGCATAAGGTCCTGATTGAGCTGCTTCATTTATTCCAGTATCTGAAGGATTTTACATTTGAAGGGAGTGATTATACAGATGTATACATTTGTCAGACTCCTAAAAAGGTACATTAAAATGCATGATTTAATTTTATGGAAATTATCCTTCAATAAGATGTTTTTAAAAAGTCAGTGTGTCAAATATGGGCTCAAATTGCTATATGCCAAAGCATGAACAATAAATACGGGGTATACCTCAAACCTATGACTCTGAGTAAAAGGGAGGGGATGATTTTTACTTCTAGGGGAAATCTAGAGATATTTTTGGTTGTTACAACTCGGGGTAAGTGGGCAAGTGGATATTACCAAACTCTAGGCAGAAGAAACCAGGGATGGTACTAAACATTCTGTAATGTAAAGGAGAGTTTCCTGCAATTAAGAGTTTTCAGCCCAAAATGTCATTAGTGTCAAGGTTGAAAAACCCTGCCTGAGACTGTTTAAGACATTCTGTATATAAACTTGGGTACTAATATATAAAGAGAAATCCCCAGATGATTGTAATTTGCTGACATAACTGAGGAAAAATTGACAGTCTATATAATTTTACTAATTATAAAAGACACAGGGAACTTAAGTAAATCACACCAATTTATAATTAGTAATACTAATATAGTATATACTAAATCTATAGTATATACTAATATACTTATATATATATTAGTATATATACACTAATATACTAATATAGTATATACTGTATATACTATAGTATATAGTATAGTATATATTTTATATATATAATATATATACACTAATATACTAATATAGTATATACTAAATCTATGGTATATAGTATATACTAAATCTTAAAATTAGAACTCAGAATAAAGTTAAAATTTTACTACCTATCATGTCCTTTGATTTGATCTCAATTTACCAATTTTATTTATAACACTTTTCTCATATGATTTATGTTCAAGCCATACTAACCTTCTTACTATCCCTTGACCACCTCAAGCTACTCATATGCTATGCCTTTGTGTATGCTCTCCTATCTACTTATGAACTAAAAATAGATCATTTTTGGAGTCTTATTTCACTCCCTCAAATGCATTAATTATCTCTTGCCTGAGTGTCTTTAGTGCTATTTAAAATATATTTCAAAATATAAAATATGACCATGTTTTTTTCTTTATAAGCTGTGAACAAATAGAGTGATATACTCACATACACTTAGAGGTAGGACTTTTGGCCAAGCTGGTATTTTATTATTCCACTTGTATTAAACACAACTTTTAAAAAGTCTACAAACTTGATTTCATACAGTTTGACTTGAATCTTATGAAGTTTGTCTCCTATTGGAATGAATGAAACTTGGATATTTCAGACCTTATATTGTAACTTTGGATTAAATATTCACTATTTATGGTAGTTATCTTACCTGAGGTATAAATATTTTTAAATTGCTTACCCATTTCCTAGATGAGATTTACTCACTGTTAGCCCTAGATGAGATTTACTCACTGTTAGCCCTATTACAGTGCCCAGCAGCAACCATTACACTTTTAGGAAATGAAAACTTGATTAGTGTTAAGGACTCAAGCTGTATTGATGATTCCTGTAGGTCTTTAGCTGATATTGGTGGTCCAAGTTTAATTTTGCTTCCATAATCCAAGTTGAATTATCCTTCATGCTTCCCCATTAGAAGTATTTCTTACCTTAGGAAATATTCCTCAAGCTTCTGGTATAAATACCTCTTTAGTTTTAATTCTACTTATTCCATCCTGACACATTTTCTAGAAGGTGATTTTTTTTTTTAATTGTAGTATTCAAGGTATAAGAGTCAAACTGTGGAATCAGACTAAATTAAAATTTTGCTTGTGCTACCTAATAGCATAATGAACTTAAATGAGTTACTAAGTCTTTTGTTAATGCTATTGTGAGATATATATTTGATAGTATTTGGTGCTTACAACACCTCTTGTCACAAAGTGTGAACTCTATAAATGTTGGCTGTTTTTTTCTCAAAGACTTCTTAAAAAGTGTATAAGTATGTTTTAAAGTATAAATGTCTTTTAAAGTATTAAATATTTCAGAATTTCTCTTAAGTAATGTCTCAGTAACTGGCCAAATTAGTGTGCAATTTTCTTTTCCTGTATAATAAACTAAATAATTTTCATCCCATGTAGAGTAGAGTTCTCCCAAAAGATTAAATTCAAATGTACCGTATACTTTTGTAATCACAGATTGTATTGTGAGACCAAGGATAAGCTTTGTTTGCTCCAAAATGTATTTATACAGATATTTGTCATTGTTATTTAATAATTAAGAAATAAAATATAAGCTTGAAAGAAAGATAACATTTTATTTTAAATATGAACTGAATGATTTGGTAAAAAAAATTAAGTCAATAAAAAAATCTAGTGATGTATGGGTCAGAAGAAAACAAAGGATGGATATAAATTATAAACATTCAAGGAAAAATCTGCATTTAATATATTATTCCTCTTTAAAGGAAGATAGCATAGAAATTGAAGGTGATATGTGATTATGTCATTTATGTAATAAAGATAATCTGAGAATCCAAAGCATGGACCCGTATTTAGAGGAAAGGCTTTTTGTAACATCAAATATTTCTGGAAAATGTGTGATTTGATTTAAACTAAAATGCTACTGGTATATGGAATTACCAAATACAGTTGATAAAATCTGAGATAATTTCAAAACCATTGCTGGTGATTGGACAAGTTCTTTCTCAATAACTTATTTCTTCAAAAGTGTAAAGTATAAGTAAAAATAACAGATTAGAACAACACTTTTAACCAAGTGAGCTTATTGGTGTACCCAACAGCAGCAGAGAACTTCTTTTTAAGTAACCTCAGATTAAAAATTTAAAAACAAATATATTAGTTCAGCTGAAGGCTGGATAATGCTATTACACACTGATTCAAAAGTATAGTAGTCAATGGAGACAGTAGTTTATTAATCTCTCATTTTAACATTCTAGGGTAAGTATGTTTGTGTTGTAGGAAGTCACTTAGGGACTCAGGTTAGTAGAGAAGCTTTGCTATTCTTGACACATGAGTTTCAAGGTTTCTTCAGTTAAAGCCATTTTTAGCTAAGAAGGGAAAAAAAGAAGCAAATCCTAGACAATCATCTTTAAGTGGATAAGTTACGTATAACACTTCACTTCCTATTTTAGTGAAGAAAATGTTCCCTGTGGCCATAATCACTGTCCTGTGGCCATAATCACTCAGGGAAGCTGAGATCTAGAAAATTGAATAGGTTTGCAGGTACTCAGCTATAGGTGAGATGAATTTGGGGCAACAGCAATAGTATTCAATGAAATATTTTGCAGTACAATAGCAAACGCTAAAAGTTAATATTACTATCCAAAATTGAAATGTATAGGAGCAAGAGAAAAGGTGAGAAAGAAATATTTAAGTTTTAAAACTGCTCATAAAAGACAACCAAAGGAATCTAAAGAGATAGAGAAATGAGTGTATTTTGCTTGCTTCTTATTCAGTTGATTGGTGAGGGGCTAGTATGATTTGGATTTGTGTCACCCAAATCTCATGTTGAAATGTAATCACCAATGTTGGAGGGTAGGATCTGGTGGGAGGTGATTGGATTTTGGGTGTGGTTTCTCATGAACGGTTTAGCACCATTCCTCCTTGGTACTGTCTAGTGAATGAGTTCTCATGAGATCTGGTTGTTTAAAAGTGTGTGGCACCACTCCTCACTCCTCTTCCTCACAACCCTGCTTCCCTTTCACATTCTGCCATGATTATAAGTTTCCTGATGCATCCCTAGAAGTCAAGCAGATTGTCCGGATCATGCATCCTATACAGCCTGCAGAACTGTGACCCAATTAAACCTCTTTTCTCTATAAATTACCCAGTGTCAGGTGTTTCTTTATAGCAATGTGAGAATGAACTAACAGAAAATTGGTACTGAGGAGTGGGACATTGTTATAAAGATATCTGAAAGTATGGAAGTTACTTTGGAGAGGTGGGTAATGGGCAGAGTTTGAAAGAGTGAGGAGGGCTCAGGAAGAGGGGAAAATTTGAAACTCCCTAGAGACCAAAATGCTGGTGGTAATATGAACAGTGAAGGCTAAGTTCAGGAGGTCTCAGATGGAGATGAGAAACACTGGGAACTGGAGTAAAGGTCAGCTTTTGATATGGTTTGGCTGTGTCCCCATCCAAATCTCACTTTGAATTGTAGTAATTCCCACATGTCAAGGGCAGGGCCAGGTGGAAATAATTGAATTGTAGGGGTGGTTTTCCCCATACTGTTCTCTGTTCTCATGGTAGTAAATAAGTCTCATGAGATCTGGTTTTGTTATTTGTTTATTTTTTGAGACAGAGTCTGGCTGTGTCACCCAGGCTGGAGTGCAGCGGCAGGATCTCTGCTCACTGCAAGCTCTGCACACCACCGCCACCTCAGTTCATGCCATTCACCTGCCTCAGTCTCCCGAGTAGCTGGGACTACAGGCACCTGCTACCACACCCAGCTAATTTTTTTGTATTTTTGGTAGAGATGGGGTTTCACTGTTTGCCAGGATGGTCTCGATCTCCTGACCTTGTGATCTGCCCGCCTCAGCCTCCCAAAGTGCTGGGATTACAGGCATGAGCCACCGTGTCCAGCTGAGATCTGGTTTTATGAATGAGAGTTCCCCGCACAAGCTCTCTTGCCTGCCACCATGTAGGACACAACTTTGCTCCAACCATCCACCTTGATTGTGAGGCCTCCCTGGCCATGTGGAACTGTGAGTCAATTAAACCTCTTTTATGAATTGCCCAGTCTTGGGTATGCCCTTATTAGCAGCATGAGAACAGACTAATACAGTAAATTGCTACCAGCTAGTGGGGTGCTGCTATAAAGATACCTGAAAATGTGGAAGCAACTTCAGAAGTGGGTAACAGGTAGAGATTGGAATAATTTAGAGGGCTCAGCAGCCAGGAAAATGTGAGAAAGTTTGGAACTTCCTAGAGACTTGTTGAATGGCTTTGACCAAAATGCTGATAGTGATATGGACAATAAAGTCCAGGCTGAGGTGGTCTCAGATGGATATGATATGAGGAGCTTGGTGAGAACTGAAGTAAAGGTCACTCTTGCTATGCAAGGAGACTGGCTGCCTTTTGCCCCTGCCCCAGAGATCACTAAAACTTTGCACTTGAGAGAAAATTTGGGGTATCTGGTGAAGGAAATTTCTAAGTGGCAAAGCATTCAAGAGGAAGCAGAGCACAAAAATATGAAAAATTTGCAGCCTGACAATGCAGTAGAAAAGAAAAACCTATTTTCTGGGGAGAAATTCAAGCTGACTGCAGAAATTTGTATAACAAAGAGCCAAATGTGACTGGCCAAGACAATGGTAAAATGTCTCCAGGGCATGTCAGAGACTTTCACAGCAACCCTTCCACCACAGTCCTAAAGGCCTAGGAGGGAAAAATGGTTTCCTGGGCTGGGTGTAGGGGCCCCCTGCTGTATGCAGTCTAGGGACTTAGTGCCCTGTGTTTTAGCCACTTCTGCCATGGCTAAAAGTGGCCAAGGTACAGCTCAGGCTGTGGCTTCAGAGGGTGCAAGTCCCAAATCTTGGCAGCTTTCACGTGGTGTTGGTCCTGCAGTTGCACAGAAGTCAAGAATTGAGGTTTGGGAAACTTTACCTAGATTTCAGAGGATGTATGGAAATGCCTGGATGTCCAGGCTGATGTCTGCTGTGGGGTGGAGCCTTCATAGAAAACCTCTGCTAGGGCCTTGCAATAGGGAAATGTGGGGTGGGATCCACCATACAGAGTCCCCACTGGGGCACTGCCTAATGGAGCTGTTAGAAGAGGGCCACTGTCCTCCAGACCCCAGAATGGTAGATCCACCAGCAGCTTGCACTGTGCATCTGGAAAAGGCACAAACACTCAATGGTAGCCTCTGAAAACAGCTAGGAAGGGGGCTTTACCCTGCAAAGCCACAGGGATAGATCTTCCCAAGGCTGTGGGAGCCCATCTCTTGTATCAGCATGACCTGGATGTGAGACATGGAGTCAAAGAAGATCATTTTGGAGCTTTAAGATTTGACTGGCCTACTGGATTTCAGACTTGCATTGAGCCTGTAGCCACTTAGTTTTTGGCAATATCCCATTTGGAATAGGTGTATTTACCCAATGCCTATATGCCCATTGTATGTAGGAACCCAATACCTATATGTCCATTGTATGTAGGAAGTAACTAACTTGCTTTCGATTTTACATACTCAAGGTGGGACTTGACTTGTCTCAGATGAGACTTTAGACTGTGGACTTCTAAGTTAATGCTGAATTAAGACGTTGGAAAACTGTTGGGAAGGCATGATTGGTTTTGAAATGTGAGCACAAGAGATTTGGAAGGGTCCAGGTGTGGAATGATGTGGTTTATTGTGTCCCCACCCAAATCTCACATGGAATTTTAATAATCACCATGTGTCAAGGATAGGGCCAGGTGGAGATAATTGAATTATGAGGGTGGTTTCCCCCATACTGTTCTTGTGATAGTGAATAAGTCTCACAAAATCTGATAGTTTTATAAATGTGAGTTCCCTTGCATAAGCTCTCTTGCCTGCCACCATGTAAGATGTGACCTTGCTCCTCCTTTGCCATCCACCATGATTGTGAGACCTCCCTGGCCATGTAGAACTGTGAGTCAATTAAATCTCTTTCCTTTCTAAATTACGCAGTGTCCCATAAAACATAAGTTTTTATTAGCAACATGAGAACAGACCAATACACCTTTGTTATGTATTAACAAGGAGTTGACTGCATTGCACCCCAGCCCTGGGGATCTGTGGAAATTTCAATTTGAGAGTGGTGATTTAGGGTATCTGACAGAAGAAATTTCTATACAGCAAAGAATTCAATATGTGGCCTGGCTGCTTCTAACAACCTCTGCTCGTATGTGTGAACAAAGAAATTACCTGAAACTGGAACTTTTAAGGGATGCCAGATATTGTGGGATCTGGCCAGCAGCCTGCAATGCAATGGGGCTCTCTGTTTGTTCCCAGGCAGATTGGCAGGTTGAGAAATAATATACACACACAAGATAGTGAAAGCTGGGTCTAGGGGGGTCACCGCCTTCTGGTCCCACGGTGCCAACAATGCACTGGATATGCCAACATTAATAAGTTTAGTGAGGGTGGGGGTAGGTTAGTGGGGCTTTAGGGTCATTTGATTATGAGGTGAGATGGTCACATGGGGATGAAGTAATTCTTTAACATAACATCTGTTTGCAGAAGTATAGTATAGAGAGGTAAGAATTTACAATATAGTGTGTGCATCAGTAATTTCTAACAGAGCCTTAAGACAGAAACAGTCTCTCCATAACCTATGATTAGTAAGATATTAATCAGCAGTAACAGTTGCAGCAAAAGCTAGTTACAAAAAATCCATAGTAACAGGATGTGAAGCTAGACAACTGGTTAGACTGGAAATTCTCAGGAGTATGCCTTAACCCTCAAGAGGCCTAGAAGAGCTGCAGCAAGATGAGGGCGTTTACAGCCCTATCTTATCCATATGGACAGGTGCCCCCCATGTGTCCATTTGTAAGCTCTCCAAGAGGGTTGCATTCCATTCCCAGAGCTATGAACATCTGCTTTACTGGGGTAGGAATCCTGGTGATGTGGAACCTCCCTGACTGCAAGCCCATTCATAGGCTCTCTGCAGGGGTAAGCATATCATGCACTGTTGGCTCATTCTGGCAGTCCAAACTGGCATTGTCTTTACACAATCCTGCATGTAATTTTGTATTTACAATAATAGGAGCATTTCATCTTTTATTCCATAGCAATAATTTCAGGGGGTTTCCCTAAAATTTGCAGCCTGGCCATATGGTAGAAAAGAAAAGCCTATTTCCAGAGGAAGAATTCAAACAGGCTGGAGAAATTTTCATAAGTAAAAAGGAGCTGGCCCAACTGCTAATAGCCAAATCAATGGGCAAAAGGCCTTGAATGCATTTCAGAGACCTTTGTGACAGCCACTCCCATCACAGGCCTGGAGGTGTAGGAGAAAAGAATGGTTTCATGGGCCAGGCCCAGGGGCCCACTGCCCTGAACAACCTCAAGACACTGCCTCGCTGCATCCCTGCCACTCCAGCTCCAGCCAGGGTAAAAGGACCCCAAATATGTCTCAGGCCACTGCTCTGGAGGATGCTAGCCATAAGCCTTGGCCAGTTCCACATGGTGTTAAGCCTGTTAGTGCACAGAAGGGAAAGGCTGATGCTTGGTAGCCTCCACCTAGATTTCAGAGGATGCGTGGAAAAACCTGGATGTCTGCTGCAAGAGTGGAGCCCTCATGGAGAACCTCTACTAGGGTAGTGTGGAGGGGGTGAGGATTAATACTGAGTGTCAACTTGACTGGATTGAAGGATGCAAAATATTGATCCCAGGTGTGTCTGTAAGGTTGTTACCAAAGGAGATTAACATTTGAGTCAGTGAGCTGGGAAAGACAGACCCACCCTTAATCTGATTGGGCACAATCTAATCAGCTGCCAGAGCAATTAGAATATAAGCAGGCAGAAAAATGTGAAGAGGGAGTGGCCTAGCCTCCCACCCTACATCTTTCTCCTGTGCTGGATACTTCCTGCCCTCGAACATGGGACACCAAGTTCTTCAGTTTTGGAACTCGGACTGGTTCATCTTGCTCCTCAGCCTGCAGATGGCCTATTGTGGGACCTTGTGATCACGAGTTAATACTTAGTAAACTACTCATATATACACATATGTGTGTGTATGTGTGTATGTGTATACATACACATATGTTCCATTATTTCTGACCTTCTAGAGAACCCTGACTAATAATACAGTGGGGAAATGTGGGATTGAAGCTCCCACACAGAATTCCCAATGGGTCACAGCCTAGAGGAGCTGTAAGAAGAAGGTCCTTCAGACCCTGGAATGGTAGATCTACCAAATGTTAAACAAAAATTAAACACTTCTTGTTTAAGAGACTAGTTTTAGATAAACCTTAATTATTAGGCCAAAGAAAAATACAAATTAAATGTTGCTATTTCTAGAAAGATAACAATAAAATATTATAAATTAAAAAAGATTGATATATGACTAATCATTTCATAGAAACATAGCTTTTATTGCCTATGTTAAAAAATAAGATAATGAACACAAACATATCCAACACCTGATTCCACAAATTAGTAAAAGAACAAAATGAACTGAATTGAATAAAAAGGATGAAGTAGAGATAAAGTATGGGAAATATATGAAAATATGGGGAAAGATATAAATATTCATGTACAGGAAGTTTAAAGGTCTCCAGTGAGCTTCAGTCCAAACAAGACTGCAATAAGACATAATCAAACTGCCAAAAATCAAAGGCAAAGAAGATACTGAAAAAAAGCACATTTCATATGAGTTGCAGTAAGTCTAACAGCTGATTTCTGAGCAGAAATCTCATAGGTCGGGGAGAGCATGACATCTGCAGAAGAAAAAACTGCCAACCAACAATACTGGACCTGTTAAAGCTATCCTTCAGAGATGAAGGGGAGAAGGAGAGGCTTTCTAGATAAAGAAAAGCTGAGCACATTCATCACCATCAGATCAGTTATACAATAAATAAAGGGAATTCCATAAGCTGAAAGAAAATTAGCAACATGAAAAAATATGAAAGTATAACAATGACTGGTAAAACTAAGAAGTCAAATTCAAAATACTATAATAATGTAACAGTATATAAACTGCTTTCATTCTTAGTATGAATGTTAAAAGACAAAACTACTAAAAATAACAGCTGGCTATAATTATTTTTAAGGGATACACAATGGAAGAACATATAAATTGTGATGTCAAACATAAGATGTGACAATAAAAACAGTTTTAATGCAATCAAAGTCAAGTTACCAATTTAAATTAGCCTGTTTTAAATATACAATATTTTATATAAACATCATGGTAACCACAAAACAGGCCTATAGTAAATACACAAAAATAAAAGGTAAGAAGTCAAAGCATATCACCAGAGAAAATTATCTAATCTAAAAGGAAGCCATCAAGAAAAGAAAGTAACAAAGGATCTATATAACATTAAAACAATTAAAAAATGACAGTAGTAAATCTATGATTGCCTTGAATATAAATGAATTAAATTCTCCAATAAAAAGTAGATAGAGGTAAAAAAAGCCCCAACTCTATACTAACAAAATTCTCCCCTCATCTTTAATCACACACATAGACTGAAAGTGAAGGAATGGAAGATTTCATGCAAATAGAAACCAAAAGAGCAGAAGTATCTGCAGTAGATAAGGTAGGCTAAATCAAAAATTGTAAAAGACAAAGGTCACTATATAACAGTGAGGTCAACTTATCAAGAGGACATAATAATTCTAAATACAAATGTACTCACCATCGGAGCTAAATATATAAAAAGCAAGTATTAATAGATGTGACTGGAGAAAATAAAAGGAAACTTCACTATACAACTTTCAAAAATGGTTATTCTTCAGACAGAATCTGCAGGAAAACATCAGACTGAAACTACACTTTAAGGGGACCAAAGATACATATAGATATCAGATCCCCATATACCTGTTCGGTCTCTTTAAAGTGTAGTTTAACTCTAATTTTTTAATGGATATATACACATCAATGGAGACATATATAGCTTATGGATATAGAACATTTCATCCAACGTTAGCAGAATATGTGTTCTTAAGGTCAGATGAAACATTCTTTAGGATAGATTGCAGGTTAGGCCACAAAACAGGCCTTAACAAATTTAAAAACATTAAGTTATACTTAATATCTGTTTTGACCACAATGGTATGATACTATAAATTTTGAAATTTCATAAAATTCCCAAATAAATGGAAATTTAAAAGTCATGATCTTAATGAATAATTCAAAGAGAAAATTAAAAGAGAAATTAAAAAATATCCTGAGATAGTGAACACACAACACGCCAAAACTTATGGGATTCAGCAAAAGGAGTTCTTTTAAGGTAGAAGTTTATATCAATAAATGCCTATGTCAGAAAAAGAACATTATAAGCAACATAACATTATTTCTCAAGTTACTAGAAAAATGAACACACTAAGACCAAAGTCAGTAGAAGAAAGAAAATAAAAATCTGAGCAAAAATAAAAAAATAGGCTTGAAAACATTAGAAAAAGATTGCTGAAACCAAGAGTTGGTATTCTGAAAAAATAAAATCAACAAACCTTTAGCTAGACTAAGAAAAATGAGAAAACTTAAAAATAAGAAATGAAGGTGGATATGTTACAACTGATACCACAGAAATACAAACGATCCTAAGAGGCTGTTATAAACAATTATATACCAACAAGCTGTATGACCTAGAAGTAATGCATAGCTTTCTAGACATAAATATCCTACCAAGATACAATCATGAAAGAGTAAACCTGAGCAGACCAATAATACATAAAGACATTGAATCAGTAACAAAGTTTCCTGTCAAAGAAAACCCTGAGGTATGATGGCTTCGTTAATGAACTCTACCAAATATTGAAAGAAGAATTAATGCCAAGCCTTCTCAAATGCTTCTGAATATTAAAGATGAGGAATGTATTAGTCAATTTTCACACTGCTGACAAAGGACATACCTGAGACTGGGAAGAAAAATAGCTTTAATGGAGTCACAGTTCCAAGTGGCTGGGGAGGCATCAGAATCGTAGTGGAAGGCAAAAGGCACTTCTTACATGGCAGCAGCAACAGAAAATGAGACAGAAGTGAAAGTGGAAATCCCTTGTAAAACCATCAGATCTCATGAGACTTATTCACTACCATGAAACAGGGTAGGAGAAACCACCCCGGTGATTCAACTATCTCCCACCAGGTTCCTCCCACAACACATGGGAATTATGGGGGCTATAGTCAAGATGATATTTGGATGGGGACAAAGAGACAAACCATATTATTCTACCCCTTGCCCCTGCCAAATCTCATGTCCTCACATTTTAAAACCAATATGTTTTCCCAACAAGTGCCCCAAAGTCTTAAAACTCTTTTCAGCATTAACTCAAAAAGTCCACAGTCCAAAGTCTTAGCCAAAACAAGGCAAGTCCCTTCCACCTATGAACCTGTAAAATCAAAAGGAAGTTATTTACATCCTAGATATAATGGGGTTACAGGCATTGGGTAAATACAGCAATTCCAAATGTAAAAAATTGTCCAAAGTTGTCCAAAACAAAGGAGCTACAGGCCCCATGCAAGTCCAAAACCCAGCAGGGCAGTCAAATCTTAAAGCTCCAAAATGACCTCCTTTGACTGCATGTCTCGCATCTGAGTCAGGCTGATGCAAGAGGTGGGTTCCCATGGTCTTGGGCTGCTTTGCCTCTGTGGCTTTGCAGGGTATGGCTTCCTTTCCAACTGCTTTCACTGGCAGGTGTTAAGTGTCTGTGGCTCTTCCAGGCACATGATGCAAGCTGTCAGTAGACCTACCATTCTGGAGCTTGGAGGATGGTGTACTCTTCTCACAGCTCCACTAGGCAGCACCCCAGTGAGGACTCTGTGTGGGAGTGCCCACCCTATATTTCCCTCCTGCACTGCTCTAGGAGATGTTCTTTATGAGAGCCCCACCCCTGCAGCAAACTTCTGCCTGGACATCAAGGTGTTTCCATACATCTTCTGAAATCTAGGCAGAGGTTCACAGACCTTAATTTTTTACTTTTGTGCATGCTCAGGACCAACACCACATGGAAGCTGCCAAGGCTTGGGGCTTGCACCCTCTGAAGCCATGGTCTGAGCTGTACCTTGGACC
>NW_012099343.1:0-1571 GCF_000951045.1 Mandrillus leucophaeus | reverse complement strand
GGTCTTTACTCTGACTGGTGGACCACAGTGATATTCTATGTCTCCAAAAATTAAGATCAGAGCCAAGGACCAATAATTCTTCTGAGAAACGGCCATGTGTCCCTTCAGGGCAAAGCTGGGGAAGAACGTTTACAGTGTAAATTTTTGGCTGTAGGGCAGGATGCTTCCTCATTCATGTCCTGGCCTCCCCTTCATTCAGGGGCTCTAGGTCTATAAATCAGCTCGATTCTGGAGGTGGCTGAGATGCAGGATCGTTCTAATGATTAAAGTTAGACTTCCATCCACCAGAAAAAATCGTTGCCATATATATATATCAAATATTTTAAAAGTCTGCCAACCTATTTCTGTTTTAATGATACTCTATTGGCCAACTCAAAGATCTCTGTGGGCCAAACCACTCTGTCTCCATCCATTAAGTGCCACAACTTGGTCCCTGTCACCACAGGATCACATCATCCCCTCTGAATTTAGAGTCAAGTTGCAGTAGTATCCACTGATATTTCTGGACTGCTAGGAATACCCACCCTGGAGCTCCCTCACAAATGTATGCTGCAAAGCCTGAGTGAGAGAATGTCCTCCAGACATAGTAGGAAGGTGAATGAGCAGGTCCTCTTCAGTATTCCAACCTTGGATGGGTACCACCATCTCCAGAGTACCAAGGAAGTTCACTCATCTAACCAAGATGACTATTAGAGTCATTCCCAGCTGCTAACACACTGAATCTACAATCTCTTTTAAGTGCACCCATATCAGCAAATTCAGCCTAATATGGTCTTCGATCCTTATCTAACACCCTTAGGATCCATTCTCATGCATGTTTCCAGGTGTGGTGATATAAACTGGATAATAATTTTGTTTGTTTGTTGATATAGGTAAATATTTTATTTTTTGGCCTTTACAGGTACCCCTGGAGCCTTGCCAAGACTGGATTTTAATTGAAGGCCTAGAAGCAATAAGAGATGGTGGAGGCAGGTTCTGAAGAGGATCCGCAGTCCCCAAACAGGCAATTATCACAGGGGAGACCAATGTAGGTATTCCCGGCAAGGGCTTTGACAATGCGGGTTACCCAGTGAAGAAGCTGGTATGCTTTGCCACAAGTCTTTCATGCGCCTGGTCCAGAAATTGAAGAGCTGCAGGAGGAGATCAACCAGGCAAGAGCTGGAGGAGCTGCAAACCCCGCTGCTTCCCAGTGACAATCTGGCGAGCCAGGAGATCAGGGGGAAGATGTGATCTGCTATGGTACCTGGAGTCCACACAGACAAATAGGGCATAAAGTCTACTTCCAAATCTCACACAAATTTCTCCTGCGGCCAACCCTAAACTGAATTTACACAAGCAAAAGAATTCAGGAAAACATGGTTCCAGCTTAACAGAGTTGATGCAGAAAGGAGGAAAAAAAATCGCAGTTACATATCCATGTGAATGCAGATTTATACTTAAACATACAGTGATACTTAGAAAGAACCTTTTTTCCTATTTGGTTTTGAACTTGATTTACATGAAGTGTCAAATTCTGACTACTACTTTCTTAGTGTCCCACTGAATTCTGATTGAATCCCTTTGTTTTCTTG
>NW_012099342.1:0-1128 GCF_000951045.1 Mandrillus leucophaeus | reverse complement strand
CCACAGCATTTCACTAACATTGCACAAATAGTAGGTAATTACAAATAATGGTCAAAGTTAATATTAGATTTTAAAGAGAGAAAAATTTAATTTTTGTAGACAAAACTGCATGTCTCAATAAATAATCTTAGGAAAATTGAATTTTGGAAAATCATCTTTAAAGAAATAAGACTAAACTATAATAAATCAGAGTAATAAACAAGAAAACAAATGATAAACAAGAAAGAGCAAAAACTGGTTTATTTTCCTCATGGTCAAATACACTGAAGTTGCAAGAAACAATTTTCCTTCAGTATAAAAGATGTAGACATTTTCTACTCCCTGGTTAGGATACACAACATGTTCTCTAAATTATGTTATATTTTGCCATTGATATAGTCCAATTTCAATGCATAAATACTACGGAAGTATGGTACTAAGGCTTGCCTGTTTTCTGGGTACTTTTAGTTGAGTTTTCTCTGTGCTCCCGCAATGCTTTGCTTTTACCATTATTATAGGATTAGTTGTGTACAATTGTGGTTAGCTCTATATGTTTTTTCTCTGCTGTGAGATTAGGAACTCCACCAGGGCAGAAACATTATCTTATTCATTTTTATAACTAAGATTATGCATAGCACTTGGTATATAGGTGGTGTAACGGTAGTAATACAAACGTGTGAAATTTCCATATCAGATTTAATTTTTGATTGTGTTGCTCTGGGGCTTCCAACCTATTACAGAAGCAATAACGGTCACTGTTTCTGGGAGAAAGGCAGATAGTAGCTAGAACAATAAAATCATGTCTCAGCTTTGACTGGTGTATAAGATTCTTGTGTCCCAAACAAGACAATAATCTTTAAAGACATTTTGGTCAGATCACAGGAGACATTTTAAATTCTGCCAATTCTTAATACATGCCACACTCAAATTCATCGTTTATCAGGCAAAGGTAGAAGTTTACAGTCTCAGCCAACATCTAACTGCAACCAAATGAGACCGAGTGAGAACTCTGCTCAGTCCTTCCCATAATCCCTACCCATAAAGCCTGAGAAAAGTAAAACGGTTGGGTTTTTTCACATCAATACTTTGGGTAACTTGCTGTGCCTCAAAAGGAACTGTAATTAATTATAATTATATATATAATATATA
>NW_012099341.1:0-1394 GCF_000951045.1 Mandrillus leucophaeus | reverse complement strand
CTGTTCTACATATGATACACGTTTTAACTCACCTAGTGAGGTGAGTGCCATTGTTATCGTCATTTTACAGACAAGGAAACTGAGGCACAGAGAGGTCAGTTGAGTGTCTGAGACCCAGACTCGGACAATCCATATGTCACCTTTCCCTGGCCATGGTGACTGCTGGGGTGGTCACGTGGGTAACCAGCAGCCAGAAGTGCGATGGGACCAGGTCAAAGCTCATGGCCCAGCTTTGAGCCGGATGCCAGTGCAGCGGAAGGCAGAGCTGAGCCCGCAGCAACCTCAACAGTCACATGTCCGAGTCTGGACCTGCCGTGCCTCAGAAGCCCCGTCCTTGGACCTGAGTGATCTCAGCCTGTACACCCTGGAGGCAGGTGGGTTTGGCTGACCCTTCTGTCTCTGGCACCAATGCAGGTAGGTGCAAGTGGGCATAGGGTGTGGGGGGCACTAGAGGAGCCAGCAGCAGAGAGCTTAGAGGAGAAGACCAGGGTAGGGGTGAGGGTCTTTTGAGAACTGGGGGAATGGGCAGGTACCTGGTATATACACAGGGGAGCTGGCTGTGCACCTGCCCACTACTGGGGGCTTGGTGTGCAGCTGGTGTGTACTGGGGGCTGGGTGTGAACCTGGTACGTACTGGGGGGCTGCGTGTGCAGCTGGTGTGTCTAATAGTGGAGAACTGTATGCACCTGGCATGTACTGGGAGGGCTGGGCAAGCACCTGGTGTGCAGTAGGAGGGCTGGGTGTGCACCTGTCATGTCCTGGGGGGCTGGGTGAGCACAGAGCCAGTCCATGAAGGGACTAATGCAGCTTTAGTGAGTGAATGAATGACAGTAACACTGAGCACTGACACTTCCTGCACCAGGTCCTGTTCTGAGCATTCTATGTGGAGTGCTCGCCTACACCTGGTGGCTTACAGGTGTGCGCCACCACGGCTAATTTTTGTATTTTTAGTAGAGATGGGTTTCACCATGTTGGCCAGGCTGGTCTCGAACTCCTGACCTCAAGTGATTTGCCCGCCTCGGCCTCCCAAAGTGCTGGGAGTACAGCCGTGAGCCACCCTGCCTGGCCTTGCTGAGGCTTTTGAACACAAAAGTTGCCATGGGCTCAGGCCATCTAGGGCTGAGTTCCACGGTACCACGTGGCTGACACTGTCTGGGGCAGGACGGAGACCGCTTTGTGGGGCAGGACTGGGGGCTGACCCTGGATATGTTGCAGCTCTCACTGTCTTTAGCGTTTTAGGGGTCATGAAACAGCCATTCTCTGAGAGGTGTGTGAGTTTTCGGAGAAAAGACCCGGATTTGGATAATTAAATGAAACTGCCTAGGGGAAGTACCTGGAACATAATGGATACTTCGAAAACAAAGGAAATTCCTTTTTTTTTTCCCCTGGTTTTT
>NW_012099340.1:0-1415 GCF_000951045.1 Mandrillus leucophaeus | reverse complement strand
TTGTTAGACCCTATCTCTACAAAAATAAAAAAATAGCCAGGCATGATGGTGCATGGTCGGTGGTTCCAGCTACTTGGGAGGCTGAGGCGGGAGGATCACTTGAGCCCAGGAGTCTGGGGCTGCAGTGAGCTATGGTTGTGCCACTGCACTCCAGCCTGGGCGACAGAGAGAGACTCCATCGAAAAAAAAAAAAAATAGTGATGGGGAACAGGGCTGTGCTGAATGTGTGAGGGAGATACTCAGGTATGAAGAAGCACTACTGTTTGTATTTTTTTGTATTTATTTCGTGTTCTGAATTATCCCTTTGTATTAGTTTGTTCTTGCGTTGATATAAAGAAATACCTGAGGCTGGGTAACTTACACAGAAAAGACTTTTAATTGCTCATGGCTTTGCAGACTGTGCAAGAAGCATGGCACCGATATCTGCTCAGCTTATGGCGAGGCCTCAGGAAGCTTCTAATTGTGGTAGAAGGAGAAGCCGAAGCCGGCCTATCACAGGGTGAGACAGTCAGGGCAGGATGGAGGGGGTGCCACACCCCCCCACTTTCTTTTTCTGAGACAGGGCTGTTCCCAGGCTAGAGTACAGTGGCACAATCAGACCTCACTGCAGCCTCCACCTTCCAGACTCAAGTGATCCTCCCCCATCAGCCTCCTGAGTAGCTGGGACCACAGGCGAACACCACAATGATCAGTATTTTTTCATTTTTTGTAGAGACAGAGTCTTGCCATGTTGCTTAGGTTGGTCTCAAACTCCTAGGCTCAAGTCATCCTCCTGCCTTGGCCTCTCAAAGTGCAGGGATTACAAATGTGAGCCACTGTTCCTGGCCACTATACCCTCTTCAACAACCAGATCTCACGTGAACTCAGAGTGAGAACTCACTCATTATTGTGAGGACAACACCAAGCTATTCATGAAGGATCTGTCCCCATGACCCAAACACCTCTCACCAGGCCCCACCTCCAACACTGGGGATTACATTTACTTACTTACTTTTTTATTCATTTATTTTTCTGAGATGGAGTCTAGCTCTGTTGCACAGGCTAGAGTGCAGTGGCACAATCTCAGCTCACTGCAACCTCCGCCTCCCGGGCTCCAGCAATTCTTCTGCCTCAGCCTCCCAAGTAGCTGAGACTACAGGCGTGTGCCACCATGCCCGGCTAATTTTTGTAGTTTTAGTAAAGACGGGATTTCACCATGTTGGCCAGGCTGGTCTCAAACTCCTGAGCTCAAGTGATCTGCCTGCTTCGGCCTCCCAAAGTGCTGGGATTATAGGCATGAGCCACCATGCCCGGCCTGGGGATTACATTTAAACATGAGATTTGAAAGGGACAAACACCCAAACTCTAACACCTGTTCCATACAGGTAGTATATATATGTGCCTCTGCTTTGACACAAGCCAGACATCCTTCATTT
>NW_012099339.1:0-2029 GCF_000951045.1 Mandrillus leucophaeus | reverse complement strand
TTGTGCCGCTGATGTTCATTGAAATTCACCGCCTAGCCTCCTCTTACCCTTGCTCTGCATTCCTTCTTGCATTTCCATGCCTATCTCAATCTGAGATCATCGTTTAGGGGAACTGGTAGACATTTTCCCCCATTTCTAGAGGTTTTCATTCCATATGACAAGCACAGTGGACTTAACAATTTGTTTTGGTTTGTTTTGTTTTTGAGACAGAGTCTCACTCTGTTGCCCAGGCTGGAGTGCAGAGGCACGGTCTCAGCTCACTGTGGCCTCCACCTCCCAGGTTTAAGCAATTCTCCTGCCTCAGCCTCCTGAGTAGCTGGGATTGGGATTGCAGCCGCCTGCCACCATGGCTGGTTAATTTTTTGTATTTTTAGTAGAGTTGGGGTTTCACCATGTTGGCCAGGCTGGTCTCAAACCCCTGACCTCAAGTGATCTATCCACCTGCCTCAGCCTCCCCAACCGCTGGGATTGTAGCCATGAGCCACCACGCCCAGCCAACAATTTTTATCTATGGATAGGTTTGGTTCAACATCCACAGTTTTGCATTAATCAAAACCCACCAGGAATTTGCAAACTTGCATTCTATGTGAACTCTTGTGTCATGCAAGTGGGAAACTCGAGGTTCACTTTCTCCTGAGAACCGACTGGGCTGGACTCAATGACATTCCTTGAGGGTCATCTTGATTCTCACAGTTTCTGTAAATATCTGCCTGCCCCTTCCACATTTAGCATTTAACAACTAGCCTTGGGTCCCTGCTTTGGGTACAAGACGGGCAGCGTTTGCTTTGGTTTCAACAAATACCTTTTGCCTTTTGGCTGGACCTCTTTCTTTTACCTCTGAAATTTGCCTAAGTGATAAGTTTAAAGACAGTTCTCTTAGCTGGGCCATATCCCTTACTGGCGCAGGAGACACCTGAGAGCCTCTCCGTGGCCCACGGACCTGGTCAGTGTCCTTGGCTGGCTGCCAGGTGTGCGCTGAGGCTCCAGGTCTCCCGTCAGCCTCCTGTCCCTCAGCCTTGCACACCCTCACTGACTGCTGCCCTCCCTTCCCGTGCTCTTTGGATAACACCAGACCCTCTCGTGACTCTAAGTCTTTCCCTGTGGTTATTTTGGCTGGAATGCCCATTCTTTTCCCCACATCTCTTCCTAAGCCCAGTATAAGACTGATATCCCAAGACTGCTAGCTCAAATGTGTCTTCTTTTGTGGAGATTTCCCTGGTCAGCCAGGCAGGATTCATCATCCTTTTCTCTTGGGTTTTACTTTTGTTATGAGATCTGTCTTCCACGGTTGATGCGACTGTTAGATAGGATAATACAGGAACAGTGTCTAGTAGGGCACCTGGTATGTAGCAGAGGCTTGATAGATGGTACCTGCTGTTATGATGAGGATGATGATCATCAAGATTTTAAACCATTTGACATGTAAATTTCATTTCTATAATCCATCTCAAGAAAAATACATTAAACATTTAAAAACTATATGTATGAGAATAATCATTATGGGATGATCAATAATAACAGAAAATGGAAAACAAGCAAAATGTTTAATCATTGGGGGTAATAGTTATGCACATTCGGGTATATCTGTTACATGGAATCTTAGGCAGCTATTTACAATAGTGGTTTTGGATGCTCTATGTCAACATGGAAAATAGTTATGATATTAATATAGTTAATAAAACAAAATAGGCCTGGCGCGGTGGCTCACACCTGTAATCCCAGCACTTTGGGAGACTGAGGCGGGCAATTTACCTGAGGTTGGGAGTTCAAGACCAGCCTGACCAACATGGTGAAACCCCATCTCTACTAAAAATACAGAATTAGCTGGGCGTGGTGGCGCATGCCTGTAATCCCAGCTACTCGGGAGGCTGAGGCAGGAGAATCGCTTGAAACTGAGAGGCAGAGGTTGCAGTGAGCCAAGATTGTGCCATTGAACTCCAGCCTGGGCAACAAGAGCAAAACTCTGTCTCAAATAAATAAATAAATAAAAATATAAAGTTGTATCAGTGCTATACATTCAACTAAGCTG
>NW_012099338.1:0-1107 GCF_000951045.1 Mandrillus leucophaeus | reverse complement strand
GAGACCATCCTGGCTAACACGGTGAAACCCCGTCTCTACTAAAAAATACAAAAAATTAGCCGGGCGTGGTGGCGGGTGCCTGTAGTCCCAGCTACTCGGGAGGCTGAGGCAGGAGCATGGCGTGAACCCGGGAGGCGGAGCTTGCAGTGAGCTGAGATCCGGCCACTGCACTGCAGCCCGGGCGACAGAGCCAGACTCCGTCTAAAAAAAAAAAAAAAAAAAAAAAACCTTTAAAAATGTGGATCTTCACGTATTTTTGCCAGAATATCTGTAGGGTACATTTCTAGAAGTAGAATTGCTAAGTCAAAGAGTAGATAAAATACATTTAAACATTTTGATAGCTGTTACCAAGTTGCTCTTTGATGAAATTGTACCAATTCTCACCCCCTGAACATTGAATGTTCCATTCTCTAAAAGGTTTCAGATATTTGACAAGATACAAATTAGTGCCTGGTTTAATTTGCTTTTTTTTTTTTTTTTTTTTGAGATGTAGTCTCCCTCTGTCAGCCAGGCTGGAGTGCAGTATGGTGATCTCAGCCAACGGCAACCTCTGCCTCCCAGGTTGAAGCGATCCTCCTGCTTCAGCCTCCTAAGTAGCTGGGATTACAGGCGCCCGCCACCACACTGAGCTAATTTTTGTATTTTTAGTAGATACAGGGTTTTGCCATGTTGGCCAGGCTGCTATCGAACTTCTGGCCTCATCTGATCCAGGCACCTTGGCCTCCCAAACTGCTGGGATTACAGATGTGAGCCACTGTGTCCGGCCCAAACTACTTTTTTAAAAATTAAATTAAATTAATTTTTTTTGAGACGGAGTCTCGCTGAATTCGCCAGGCTGGAGTGCAGTGGCGCGATTTTGGCTCACTGCAATCTCCTCTCTCTCGGGTTAAAGTGATTCTCTCGCCTCAGCCTCTCAAGTAGCTGGGATTATATAGGCACGTGCCACCACGCCTGGCTAATGTTTTTGTATTTTTAGTAGAGACGGGGTTTCACCATGTTGGCCAGGCTGGCTAAATTGTTTACTTTTTTTTTTTTTTTTAGAAGTAGTTTCACTCTTATTGCCCATGCTGGAGTGCAGTGGCTGGATCTCCACTCACTGCAAGCTCC
>NW_012099337.1:0-2480 GCF_000951045.1 Mandrillus leucophaeus | reverse complement strand
AAGTCCATGTGCACTTTGAGGGCACAGCCCACAATCTTTATCACCACTAATTACCCAATGAATGAATGAGGGAGAAATGAGATACACAAATAATTTTTAGGCACATTTATTACTAAAGCTCCTGGCACAATAAGAGTTCCCAGAATTTGGGATATGAAAATTCTTTTGAGTATTTATAAAATAACATAAGTTAGGATTACAAACTAATAGTAAAACATCCTATTGAGAGCCAATGTTTTCTCTCTATATATCTGTTGTTATACGAACTTAGAAAAATGATAAATGATAAGTGCCCTTTAGTGTAATTCTAACTAAAATTGCACATTCAATGGAGAGAAAAAACTGGATCTCAACAGAATATTTTACTCAGTTCAGGGTGGTCATCACACTTTTTCCACACTTAATTTTTTTTTTTTTCCAGATGAATTCACAGTAAGTTTGGATGTTTACTGTGCAAGGTACTGGCGAGAAAGAGACATTCAAGGCCAGGCTGAGATCTAATGCACGTGAGAGAAGGGCCACAGTGGGAGGCCAAAAGAGGGCAGCCCCTGATGGGGTTTCAGGGGAAGGCAGAATGCAGAGCGGGGACGGTGTTCCAGGCTGGGAACAGCCCAGGCAAAGATCTGGCAATAGTGGGAGGGTGCAAGTCAGTACTGGGAGAGAGTCTCCTCTGTCTTTAGGAACTAGAAGATTTCACTGTCCTGTCACAACATTCTGGAACTTGTATCTTTCAACTCTCACATATAGTCCTCCTTTAATTTTGTTTTTCTTTTTTACCTAAGTTTTCTCACAAGATCTAACTTTAAATTCCTATGGTCTGATCCCCTCTGGGCCTAATTCATTTCAATTTAGTATTTACTAAGCATCTATCTGTGTCCAAACCTAAGAAATGTGGGTTTAGCCATGTTGTAAAGTCCACAAAATGCAATTAATGCTTTTCTTTTCTGTGCTGTGCATATTAAAATAAAAAGACAAGATTATTCACTGTTATTCACAAGATTTGGCAAATACCTCAAACAAGTAGTAAAATATGATGTGCCAGACCAACAAAACCTTGTATGTCTCAGGCATAGCAGCTTTTATTCTGTATTTAAGGAGGAAACCTCTTAATTTTTAGATTTTGGTCTTATGTCCCAAATATCTAGGAATAAGATACTCCTGAGGTGGTGACAGGGTCCTGCTTGAATCACAGGCACCTGCTACTCCTGGATTATTCATTCAAAGTCAAGAATACATATACAACACACACACACACAGAAAAGATGGAAGACAGGCCAAGGTACAGAAGAGTGATAGAAATGCAGCAATGGTGTATTCACCTCAGTCTATTCCTCATACAGATGCAGAAAGACTGATCTATTTTATATAAGAATGTTATAAAGCTTAAAAGGTTCATCAGTAGCACCAATAATGAAACATTAAGGCAATTATTAACCAATCTCATCCTCACTCCCAGGGAACAACAACAAATAACTACTTTGGCTAGTTAACAAATGAATTATGGTTTTTTTTTTTTTTTTTTTTTTAAAAAGATGTGCTAGACTTACCGTGTTACAGGCAGGAAATGAAAGCTCGGAAATCTGCACTTTAGAAAGTTCACTGAGACGAGAACCATTTTTAATTGCCTTAATTTGTTCTTCAAACTGAGACTGTGAGTAGAAAGTAAAGTGTGGGAAAACCACAATTGTCAATTAATACTTTGTTTCTTCCTATACGTTATAAATGAAACATAACTGTCTTGTAAGGAAATTCAAAATAAGACCTCATTAATCCAAATGCTCCAAAGCCTTTTCAAACATAACTCCTCTAATCTTACCAATCAAGGCAGAGGTCAAGATGGTTAATTAAGACAATACAATTACTTTCGGCCGGGCATGGTGGCTCACGCCTGTAATCCCAGCACTTTGGGAGGCCGAGGCCGGCAGATCACTTGAGGTCAGGAGTTGGAGACCAGCCTGACCAACATGGAGAAACCCTGTCTCTACTAAAAAACAAAATTAGCCAGGCATGGTGGCACATGCCTGTAATCCCAGCTACTTCAGGGGCTGAGGCAGGAGAATCAGTTGAACCTGGGAAGTGGAGGTTGAAGTGAGCCAAGATCACACCATGGCACTCCAGCCTGGGCAACAAGAGTGAAACTCCGTCTCAAAACAAATTATAAAAAATGACAAAACCATTGCTTCCATGAAAAGCTCATAATACTTTCAACAAAAAAATATTATTGACAATAATAGATAAAAAAGAAATAGTTTCAATATGACACTAGCCTCCTGAGAATTATAACTATCATAAAGATTTTGATGGGATTAAAAGATGTTTTTTACAACTTACCTTTGCTTTCTCAATTTCTTTTGTAACATTAGAAAGAAACAGTTCCCATGAACATATATCAGACTCCATGTCAGGATATGCTGCAGGATCACTGAAAAAGTATAATATAAAACTGCTTTAGAAATCTAAAAAATTAAAAGCACTTACGG
>NW_012099336.1:0-1024 GCF_000951045.1 Mandrillus leucophaeus | reverse complement strand
CTGCCTCAGCCTCCCAAGTAGCTGGGATTACAGGTGCCCACCACCATTCCTGGCTGATTTTTGTATTTTTAGTAGAGACAGGGTTTCACCATGCTGGCCAGGCTGGTCTCAAAGTCCTGACCGCATGATCTGCCCGCCTCAGCCTCCCAAAGTGCTGGGATTACAGGCGTGAGCCACTGTGCCCAGCCTGGTGTTTTATTTTTATAGAGTAAGTGTCAGGTGTGGGACCCCTAGTTCAAAGGGTAAAATATTTAATACATATTGCCAGATGGCTTTCCCAAAAGCTGTAACAATTTTACACTTCCACTGAAAATGTATGGGCCCTTTTCTGCACTTTCCCACCAGCAATCAGCATCACTGTTCTTTTTCACTGTTCCCTAGTTTAAAGGAAACAAACCCGTATCTTGTTACTACCGTAACGAGTTTGAGCTCTTCATTCATTTTTTGGGCCATTTGGTTTTGGTCTCCTATGAAGTGCCTATTTACATCCTTTGACTGTTTTTCTACTGAACTGCTTTTTCTTTTTCTTGTCCACTTAAAGGTCTTATAATTTTTTTTTTTTTTTTTGAGATGGAGTCTCACTCTGTCACCAGGCTGGAGTGCAATGGGGTGATCTTGGCTCACTGCGACCTCCACCTCCCAGATTCAAGTGATCCACCTGCCTCAGCTTCTCGAGTAGTTGGGATTACAGGCGCCCACCACCACACCCAGCTAATTTTTGCATTTTTAGTAGAGAGGGGGTTTTGTCACGTTGGTCAGGGCAGTCTTGAACTCCTGACCTTGTGATCCACCCATCTCAGCCTCCCAAAGTGCTGGGATTACAGGCATGAGCCACCGCGTCCAGCCTGATACACTGTTATTATGTAAGCCATATTTTATTCAGATGTCCTCATTCTTTTTTTTTTTTTTTTTTTCCTGAGATGCAGTCTTGCTCTGTCACCCAGGTTGGAGTGCAGTGGCATGATCTCGGCTCACTGCAGCCTCTGCCTCCTGGGTTCAAGTGAATTCTCCTGCCTCAGCCTCC
>NW_012099335.1:0-1043 GCF_000951045.1 Mandrillus leucophaeus | reverse complement strand
AAAAATTAGCTGGGCATGGTGGCACACGCCTGTAATCCCAGCTACTGGGGAGGCTGAAATAAGTTCATAAATTCAGCAGCTGTGAGGTAATTGGCCTAATTGCTATGCTACTTTCACTGCTTGAGGATGAACAGTGCACAGAAGAGTGCAGGTTTACAGGTCTCTGAATAGTGTCATCCAAAAATGGTGAACAACTCCACCCTGAAAAACAGTTTGGTGTGTCTTTTTCCCAAATTAGAAATGTGCTTAACTGTTTACCAACTAACTGCACCCCTGGCCACTTGCCCTAGAGAAATAAAAGTTGATATTCATGCAAAAACTTGTGCATGAGTTTTCAAAGAAGCTTTATTTTTAGCAACCAAACTGTAAATAACCCAAATGTCCTTCAACAGGTGGATGGCTAAACAAACCGTGGTACAGTCATACAATAGAATAGTACTTAGTAATAAAAAAGGAATGAACTATTGAATGATTTGCAATGACCTCAAAGGAATTAAACTTTAAAAATTCAATCTCAGGCCGGGCATGGTGACTCACGCCTGTAATCCCAGCACTTTGGGAGGCTGACATGGGCGGATCGCGAGGTCTGGAGTTCGAGACCATCCTGGCCAACATGGTGAAACCTTGCCTCTTCTAAAAATACAAAAATTAGCCGGGCATGGTGGCACCCGCCTGTAGTTCCAGTACTTGGGAGGCTGAGGCAGGAGAATTGCTTGAACCTGGGAGGCGGAGGTTGCAGTGAGCCGAGATCGCGCCACTGCACTCCAGCCTGGGTGACAGAGCGAGACTCTGTCTCAAAAAATAAAAATAAAAATAAAAAATTAGCCGGGCATGGTAGCAGATGCCTGTAATCCCGTCTACTCGGGAGGCTGAGGCAGGAGAATCGCTTGAACCTGGGAGGCGGAGGTTGCAGTGAGCCGAGATCGCGCCACTGCACTCCAGCCTAGGCAGAGTGAGACTCCATCTCAAAAAAAAAAAAGAAAAAAGAAAATGTACAACTCAATATATACATTCTCTAACTGTGAATGCATGCAAATATTACT
>NW_012099333.1:987913-1049188 GCF_000951045.1 Mandrillus leucophaeus | reverse complement strand
AAAGACTTGGAACCAAACCAAATGTCCATCAATGATAGACTGGATTAAGAAAATGTGGCACATATACACCATGAAATACTATGCAGCCATACAAAAGGATGAGTTCATGTCCTTTGTAGGGACATGGATGAAGCTGGAAACCATAATTCTGAGCAAACCATCATTGCAAGGACAGAAAACCAAACACCGCATGTTCTCACTCATAGGTGGGAATTGAACAGTGAGATCACTTGGACACAGGAAGGGGAACATCACACAGCGGGGCCTATTGTGGGGAGGGGACAGGGGGAGGGATAGCATTAGGAGATATACCTAATGTAAATGACGAGTTAATGGGTACAGCACACCAACATGGCACATGTGTACATATGTAACTAACCTGCACGTTGTGCACATGTACCCTAGAACTTAAAGTATTATAATAATAATAATAATAAAATTATTCATCAGTTGATGAGCATTTAAGTTGCTTCTACCTTGGGGATATTATGAATAATGCTGCTATGAACATTCTTATACAAATTTTTGTATTAGTCATACATTTTTGTTTCTCTTTAGTATATACTTGGCACTAGAAATACTGGATCATATGGTAACTCTCTGGTTAACATTTTAAGAAACAGCATAACTGCTTTCCAAAGTGTCTGCACCATTTTACATTTGTACCAGCAATGCATGATTTTGTAATTTCTCCACATATTTGCCAAAACTTGTTATTTTATTTTCTTTAAATTGTAGCTAACCTGGTGGATGTGAAGTGGAAATATTTTTTTTCTTTTTTTTTTTATTTTACTTTAAGTTCTAGGGTACATGTGCACAATGTGCAGGTTTGATACATATATATACTTGTGCCATGTTGGTGTGCTGCACCCGTCAACTCGTCAGCACCGATCAACTCATCATTTACATCAGGTATAACTCCCAGTGCAGTCTCTCCCCGCTGCCCCCTCCCCATAATAGGCTCCGGTGTGTGATGTTCCCCTTCCCGAGTCCAAGTGATCTCATTGTTCAGTTCCCACCTATGAGTGAGAACATGGAAATATTTTTTAAATGTATTTTTTTCTACTTTTATGTCATGGAATCAGAAGGAAACAATGGACTTCATTATTAAATAGATGTATAACATACATCATTCTCCAATACACATGGAAAATTCAATCCAAGAAATAGACTGTATACTTCAACATAGGAGATATCTCAGAAAACAAAAGTATAATTTAGGCCACATTTACTGATTATGATGCTAAAAGGGAAAAACTATAAACAATTTAACAAACTAACAAGCTCTTACATAACCTAGAGCCCAGGTCTTAGATGTCTGAAAGTGAAAAAAAAAAAAAAAAAAAAAAAAAGCAGACATCCAAATAATCCATTGGTCATGAAATTGAAAATTAATTTTTAAAAATTCTAAAATTGAATCATTTGGAAATGCAATATACACATGTATCAAAATGTATGTGATGCAGCTGAAGTAGTCCTCAGAAGCAACTACAGCTTTAAATGCACTTATTGGGAAACTGGAAAGCTCAAAAAAGCAAAGTACTAAGATTTAAATTATGAAGTTCAAAAAGTACAAAATAAACCCAAATAAACAGAAGAAACTGAAAATATGGGACTTCTCTAATCTGAAAAGTAATATCAATTAAAATTATATAGTTAATATTATATCTAATAGTAAAACATTAGAAGTGTCCCCATTAAAGTCAAGAACAATGTAAGGATGACTACTATCACTGGACTAGAACTAGAAGTTTTAATGGTTTTAATGAATATAATAAAGCAAATACACTGCATTATATATTTAAATATAAATCTGTGTATTTATGTGAATATAATATTGAACTAGTTCATTCCACTCTACTGTTGTATAGTATTTTATTACATAAATATGTCACATTTTAATTATATATGTGTATATATAACATATATACATATACATAACTTATGTGTGTATATAGGTGTGTGTGTTTGTATGTGTGTATATGGCCTGTATAGGAAATTATTAAGCTTGGTTGCTTGTTGTTAATTATGTGCTATATAATGTATATGTTTTGTGTTATTTGTTATTCAAATAACAAAAAAAAAGTAACTGAAAACTATTAGCACTAATAGGAGAATTTAGCAAGGTTTTGGAAATTAAGATAAACAAAAGAATCTCCAAATCTTCCCTTATATCTAAAATAAAAGTTGGAAAAACAGACAAATGCAATGTAAACTCTTAGTTTCTATAATTGGTAGAAAACTAATTTACACTCCCACCAACAGTGTAAAAGCATTCCTATTTTTCCATACCTCTCCAGCATCTGCTGTTTCCTGACTTTTTAACTATAGCCATTCTAACTGGCGTGAGATGGTATCTCATTGTGGTCTTGATTTGCATTTCTCTAATGACCAGTGATGACGAGCATTTTTTCATATGTCTGTTGGCTGCATAAATGTCTTCTTTTGAGAAGTGTCGGTTCATATCCTTTGCCTATTTTTTGATGGGGTTGTTTGCTTTTTTCTTGTAAATTTGTTTAAGTTCTTTGTAGATTCTGGATATTAGCCCTTTGTCAGATGGATAGATGGCAAAAAATTTTTCCCATGCTGTGGGTTGCCTGCCCACTCTGATGATAGTTTCTTTTGCTGTGCAGAAGTGCTTTCATTTAATTAGATTCCATTTGTCAATTTTGGCTTTTGTTGCCATTGTGGAAGACAGTGTGGTGATTCTTCAAGGATCTAGAACTAGGAATACCATTTGACCCAGCAATCCCATTACTGGGCATATACCCAAAGGATTATAAACCATTCTAAGATAAAGACACATGCACACATATGTTTATTGTGGCACTATTCACAATAGCAAAGACTTGGAACCAAACCAAATGTCCATCAATGATAGACTGGATTAAGAAAATGTGGCACATATACACCATGAAATACTATGCAGCCATACAAACAGATGAGTTCACGTCCTTTGCAGCGACATGGATGAAGCTGGAAACCATAATTCTCAGCAAACTACCATAAGATCAGAAAACTAAACACCGCATGTTCTCACTCATATGTGGTAGTTGAACAATGAAAACACACGGACACAGGGAGGGGAACATCACACAGCCGGGCCTGCAGGGGTTGGGGACTAAGGGAGGTATAACATTAAGAGAAATACCTAATGTAGGTGACTGGTTGATGGGTGCAGCAAACCACCATGGCACGTGTATACCTATGTAACAAAACTGCACGTTCTGCACATGTAACCCAGTACATAAAATATAATAATAATAATAAAGAAAACAGCAGACGTTAATTTTTCCTTAAGCATCTCGGGATGCTTGACCTCTTTGAATCTATCTGTATTATTAGAGGACACCATATCATGGTCCCCAAGTAGAGCAAGAGATAGGCTGGGGAAATACTGAAGCTGATGGCTAGGTTCTCCTGTGACTGTTACTTTTTTTTTTCTTCAGAAAACTTCAGAATGGCGGCCCTAGAATTAATTACCCTTCCAGACAGACAGGGGTAAATGTGATGCCTGTGGACACAGTAAAGAGTCTTAGTCTTAGGAAACGAACATAGCAGTATATTTTGCTGGCCTCCTTCCTTTAGTCAGTTGCAGATGGATTCAAAAACTTCCTTATAAGAGCAAACTTATAAGACGCTGTGTCTAGACTCATGGGGAAGGTTTAATTACTTTTCAAATTAACATATAATAGAAATACGGAAAAGTATATTATCATATTCATACGCCTCAAAGAATTTTTACCACGTAATTACACCCATGTAACCAGCTCCTTGATCATGATCTAGAACATTACCAGAAAGCCCGCCATCATCAACTTTTCAAATATTTAACTACTGGCCTGAATTCTGAGAGCATAGGTTTGACTGTTTTTGTTCGTTTACTTTAAATCAATGAAATAATGCTATATTTTCTCTTTTGTGACTGGCTTCTTCCACTCAATATTACATTTGTATGATTTATCTATATATTTGTCGTGGATTGATTATTGTTATTGCTGTATAGTATTCCATTATATGTATATGCTGTAATGTATTACTAATTCTATTACTGATGGACATTTGAATAGTTTTCTATTTTGGGAGTACTATGAATAGTGCTGTCATAGATGTGCTCATATATGTCTTTTCTGTGCATTCATATATTCATTCATTTCTGATAGGCATATATCAAAGAATTGGAATTGCTAAGCCATAGGTTGTACATATGTTCCTATGTTTTTAATAAACAGTGCCAAATAATTTCCCAAAGAGTTTCTATCAATTTAAATGCCAAATGAAATGTATGAAAGTTCCTATTGCTCTACGTTTTTTATAATATTTGGCATTTTCTTTTTATTTCAGCCTTTTTAATGGGTGACCATATGGGTCTAATGCTGCACGCTAGCAATAGTTGTGGAGTCTCAGACCAGATCTTGAAAATGCTGGTTGCAAATAATATATTTGACTGTCACATCCCGTTCTGGTATGTGATTTTGGTAACTGAAGATAAATTAATTTTTAATATAAAAAGTGATTTCAAAAACATGTGGAATAAAAGAGGCCAGATATAGAAAATCACATGCTGTATATATTTATATGATGTCCAAGAACAAACAAATCTCTAGTGATAGAAATCTAAATAATGGTAATCCCTACGGATAGATTAATTAAATTAAATTTAAAAAAATTGAAATGGTATCAAAAAGTTGGCTACCCATATTAAAAAATTAGATCCTTACTTATACCATACACAGATTAATTAAGAATTAAATATGAGACATAATTTAAAATTGTTGAAAGATGGAAAAATATTTATAACTTTACAAAATTATAGTTTCTTTATGTGCTTTCTTAAGCTCAGAAGGCAAGATTCATATATAAAATAACAACAAAATTTAAACAAATTAACATTAAAAACTTTCATATAGCATAAAATTCCTGGAACAAATGTTAAAGAAAGTTAGAGAAGGATATAATTGTTTTAACTTATATAACAATGTAATAGTGCCCACAATGCGTAAAACCTCTCTGCAAATAAATAGAGAAAAAGACAAATACTCTAGTATAAACATGGATTAATATGGGCTAAATTTATGAACAGGTGATTTATAGAAGGAACTACAAACAGCTGATAAATCCATGAAAAAGTCCCAAGCAATTAAAATAATAAGATACTGTTTTCATCTAGGAAAATGGCAAAATTAAACATTTTGCAGTATTAAGTGTCAGAGATGTAAAATAATTGGTATTTCAGTATTCTGCTGATAATAGTGCAACTTTGTATAGTTATGTTGTGAGTCAAATTTTCAGGATATTATGCAATAATATACACTATACAATAATATACAATATACAATAATAAAATTGAATTAAAATTGATCTAAAAATTGATATTAAAATTGATATTACACATTTCCAATCACCCAGCAATTAAATTTCTTGGTATCCAACCTTGAAAATTATTGACACATATACATAAGTATACAGATGTCGGAATTTTCATTGCATCATTGTTTATAAAACAACAAATCAAAGCAATCTAAATGTCCAACAATAAAGAAATAGATGAATAAAATATTTATATGATAAAATACTACACAAGAGTGAAAAACAATGAACTGGATCAATATTATATCAGCTTAGATATACAAAAACATGGTGGAGAAGCAAAAGCAAGCTAAGAACTATGTATACAGCACAAAACCATTTATATTTTTAAAATACACACGTGCAAACCAATGCTATATATTTGCAATGATTTCAAATATATGTAAGTAAAAAACCTAAAAAGAATGAAAAACATCCATCCAACACATCACTGCCTTTAGAAATGGTGATAGAGAACCATAATATTGTAAAGAGAAGTTCAAGGAAGACTTTAGTTTTATTTTATATGTCATAATTTCTTGAAAAATAAAATGCTTTCATGTAGTGCATGTGTTTTGAAAATATTAGGGATGCTTTTCTGTGGGTAGGGAAATGAAGGTGAATATCAGTTTCTCAATAACATATATTAATACCGTAATTTTCTTTTCCAAAATTAAAAAAAAAAAAAAAAGAAAATACTAAGAGAAGTGAGAGGAGAGAGGCAAGAAGAAAAGAATGCAGTCTAAGTGACTATGTCACTAAAAGGACTTGGGAGGAAAAGTGTTTCCCATTTATTCCATATATCATTTTACTGCCAATAGTGTGTCTTTTATTTTCAAAGTCACCTGGATCTGACACTAATGAGCTGAGTGAGACAAACATCTTCTTTGGGCCTCAACTTGCTCATCTGTTAAAAGAGGCAGGACTTAGTTTACTTTTTAAGACTCCTTCCAGGTGGGCTATTTTATAGTTCTCTAAGTATAAGACTTTTTTACAACTCGGGGAAGAAAGTGCTTTTTTACTCTTTCAGAGCCCACATAGCCAAAGCAAGACTAAGCAAAAAGAACAAATCGGGAGGCATCACACTACCTGATTTCAAATCATGCTATAAGGCCATAGTCATCAAAGCAGCATGGTATTGGTATAAACATAGGCACATAGACCATGGAACGGAATAGAGAACCCAGAAATAAACCCAAATACTTACAGCCAACTGATCTTTGACAAAGCAAACAAAAACATAAAGTAGGGAAAGGACACCCTTTTCAATGAATGGTGCTGGGATAATTGGCTAGCCACATGTAGGAAAATGAAACTGGACCCTCTTTCACCTTATACAAAAATCTACTCAAGATGGATTAAGGACTTAAATCTAAGACCTGAGACTATAAAATACCAGAAGATAACATTGGAAAAACCCTTCTAGACATTGACTTAGACATGGATTTCATGACCAAGAACCCAAAAGCAAATGCATTAAAAGCAAAAGTAAGTAGTTGGGACTTAGTTAAACTAAAGACTTTTGCACCATAAAAGGAACAGTCAGCAGAGTAAACAGACAACCCACAGAGTGGGAGAAAATCTTCACAACCTGTACATCTGACAAAGGATTAACATCCAGAATCCACAATGAACTCAAAAAAAATCAGTAAGAAAAAAACCAAATGATCCCATCAAAAAGTGGGCTAAGGACACGAATGGACAATTCTCAAAAGAAGATGTACAAATGGCCAACAAATATATTTAAAAAATGCTCAACATCACCAATGATCAGGGAAATGCAAATCAAAACCACAATGCAATAGCACCTTGCTGCTGAAAGAATGACCATAATAATAATAATATTAAAAAAAAAAAAACAGTAGATGTTGGTATGGATGCAGTGAACAGGGAACACTTCTACACTGCTGGTGGGAATGTAAACCAGTACAACCACTATGGAAAACAGTGTGGAGATTCCTTAAAGAACTAAAAGTAGAACTACCATTTGATCCAGCAATCCCACTACTGGTTATCTACCCAGAGGAAAAGAAGTCATTATACACAAAAGACACTTGCACATGCATGTTTATAGCAGCACAATTCACAACTGCAGAATGGTGGACATTTAGGTTTGGTTGTGGAACCAACCCAAATGCCCATCAATCAATGAGTGGATAAAGAAATTGTGGTATATTTATATGATGGAATACTACTCAGTCATAAAAAGGAATGGATTAATGGCATGGATGAGATTGGAGACTATTATTCTAAGTGAAGTAACTCAGGAATGGAAAACCAAACATTGTATGTTCTCACTGATATGTGGGAGCTAAGCTATGAGGACGCAAAGGCATAAGAATGATACAGCGGACTCTCGGGACTTGGGGGAAGGCTAGGAAGGGGGTGAGGGATGAACGACTACAAAGAGGATGTGGTGTATATTGCTTGGGTGATAGGTGCACCAAAATCTCACCAGTCACCACTAAAGAACTTACTCATGTAATCAAATACCACCTGTACCCCAATAAGATGTGGAAAAATTAAAAAGTTAAAAAATAAAAAAAAGTTCTTTTTTACTTTTCCAATTATAAACCTGTATTCCCATAGCAAGAGGGAATTTACGATTGATTTGTTACTTCTCTCTCTCTCTCTCTTTCTCTCTCTCTCTCTCTCCTACAACCAGTAATTATTGCTCTCAACAATCACTATCGATATGAGGAAAAAATAAGACTAATTATCCCATAGTATATTGTTCTCCTCCTTTCTTTGGTTGAAAAAAATGTCAATATATGATCGGCCATGATATGGTGAAGTTACTGTTTTGCAACTCTTTTCAGATAAACTTATGAGGTGAATGAAGCCGTTATTCCAAGCTTCCTCATCACCCACTTGGGTCCATTTCCTTCATTTCATTGTTGCCCTCCTTCTTTGAATGGCCAAGGTCCAAATTTAAAGCCTATTCTAAGAAAAATACCTGTGTGCCCTTGATAAGTTATAATGTGCGATTCTTGCTAGGCATAATCTAACTTTACTATTGAACGAAGCCAAAAATTAATGTCTTCAATGACGTGGGGAAGGCTGAAGCTTTTCAGAGTCCTGTGAAATCTCAACAATAGATAAATTTCTACTTAGTTACTTTAAAGCTGGTTCCTCTCATTCTCACTGAAGGGGAAACTTCAGATGCCAGTAAGTCAAGCCATTACCTTCATATCTCACAAAGAACTGGGATTAAAATCTGAATTAATGACTTCTGAACTCTCAGTCTTGCTTCAGTAAGATACTCCAGACAAATTTCTCTCTGATCTCTTCCATTTGCCTAGCATATCTCTGTAAAATCCCCTCTTCACTTTAACCCTCTTGTTATCATTAATCGATTCTAAATGTCTTGCTGTCCTTATCTCCACTGCCCTGACAGCTTTAACTGATGTGGTACTTCCTGGTCAGCTTTGTCATCACCCACGCCAAACTTACACAAAGCCTCAGCGAGGGTTTATTAGTTTGTTTCTCCACATTTCTCTTTCTGAGGAATTGCAATTTAGCAAGTTGCAATTATGATTGTCCCCCAAACCGTTTTGGCCCTCTATCACCCTCTTGAGTTTTAATATTTTCTCTTGTACTAACTTGATTCCTTAATACGCTTCCTCAGAGTTTAAATTCTCTGGCACTTTTGCATTCAGTTTTTCCATTTTCACTCTACTATGTACACATTATCAAATGGGCAATAGTATTAAACCTGGCTCTTGTTTTCCTACTTTCAATAAAATCTTACCTGTTCAAAAGCAGGAGACCTAACACAGTTTCTCCTTCAATTACATTAGCTATGGTTAGTAACAGAAAGTCGCAGTTCTCCAATTCAGTAACTCCTTTGATCCTTCATGGGTCTTTAACCCAGCAGATGTCTGGGGAATCCAAGTCCCCCTGGAGTTCAATATTATGAGAGTTCAACTGACCTCAGCAGCTGGTTTTCCCTCACCTACCGTTCTGATGGCCTACAGCAGATGCCCCATAACACTGTCTTTGTTTTATGTTTTATTCTCTCTCTCTCAGTCTCTTAAACTCAGAGCACTCTATTCCTCTTCAACCTCTATAAGCCTAGGCTACTTTGTAGAGCATGTGAAAATTCAGAAAAAATATGTCAATCATAAGATGACTAGTAAAGGTTTTTTTTTTTTTTTTTTTTTTTTTTTTTTTTTTTTTTGGTGGTAGGGGGGAGGGTGTGAAGACAGTAGAGGGTGGTGGTGATGATCAGAGAAAAAAAGACAATTATTATTTTGTTATCATTATTGATATTATGCTCCTTCTATTAGATTACCCAATGTCCAGTCAGGGCTGTTGCTCCCTGAGCCGAGGGTTAGCATTTTATCATCCTAAACCCTTCAGGGAGAAGAGAAAAGCTTTACTCTGCAAAGAGTTGCCAAGGTTCCACAATGCTGAATTGTTAGGCAGCATTCGCACTCCCTGATTTTTCTCAGGCAACAGAACAGAATACAACAGCGTATTTTATTTCCTGCCCATTTCTCAGGAAAGATTAATTTTTCCAGTGCTAATTTCCAACTAGAGAGCCAAAAAATATACTTGAGAGGCTAAATTTGGGAGATTTCAGTTCAGGGTGCTTCGGTAAGAGACAATAGCAAATCTGTGCATGTTAGTCTCAAAGGAAATTTCTTTGTAAGTAGAATCCAAGCAACATACTATGTAAGGGGGTGATTAAGGGCTCAGATTCTAGCATTAGAAACATTCAAATTTGAATCCCGTCACTGCTTTTTCCTATGCATATTAAATGTCATGTAGCTATTGTAGTCTTCAGTTTACTCATCTGTAAATTGGTGACAATAATAGCAATTTACCTCTTAGAATTATTACAGGGATTGAATAGTACAACCTGTTTAGACTGCTTAGCAAAGTTCCTAGGATATAGTAGGTACTTAATATTATCTATCATTATTACATGCTCCAAACATGTAAGCTTATTTTAATATTTAAAATGTCTTACCTGTGTCACTCAATTGCAAGAAATTTTTGACTCATCTTCTTGAGATGATCTCCATTTACTATTTATAAGACAAATCAAGAACCAACTATATTTTGTAAAACAAAACAAAAAGTATGCAACATCACTTTCTCAGAATCAAATTCTGCCTTAGGACCTTCTGCTACCAACTGTATTTTCACAGACTGCAATAATTCCCAATTTTGTGTCACAAAGTCAAAGAATTTCAGAACTGGAAAGTATCAAACTCAAATTTATTATAGTTCTATGGTGTTCATAAAAACTTTACTGTATGTTTTATGAATCATTCTTCCTATAGACTCCATGAGGGAGTCTAGCATTACTATCTGTATTCTAAAGGGCAGCATACTAAGAGTCAGAATATTTGAAATGACAGAAAGCCAAGTTAGTACTATCTCTAATGAGAGATATGCTGGCTTTTCTGAATGCTACCATTCCCAACCTGGAGACTACTACCTTACATTCCTGGAAAGAATCCACTCCATGTGTTACATTCCCAGAAAATTTATACATTCTATCACTTTAAAAGAAATTTAAGTTTTAAATTAAAGTGCCAGTTTTCTATGTAATCTTACTCCTGGTGGACTTAGCTAAAAGCTTTACACTGTGTCATTTGGATTGCAGAGGATCTTACATGGTCAAAGATCTTCAGTTTCCAAGGAAATGTGAGGGTGGTGGGTTGGAGGAAACTAAAGCTCTTCTATGCTATACATTTAGTGAGAGTACATACTTAACAATAAACACTAAGTGGTTATCATGGGACCTCGAATGATGAGTGGAAACTTCATGGGCAGGTCCATAGAACACAAACCTGAAAACAAAATGTTTCTCTAAGATGTTGTATTCTCTAGAGAAATAACTTACTCCATACAACCTATAATAGAAGGAAAACTAGTCCCGAAAACATTTAGGGATTTGTCTAGTGCCTTGTACAGTTATAAAATTTTTTGCAATTTTTTTGGAACCAGAGACAAAGACATTGTGCCAGTGTAGAAAAGATGCTTGTCACTCTAAGACCTTCCCCTCACAGTGCTATGAGAATTCCTCAGTCTTTTCTGTGCTACCTTTTTTTCCTTCACCCCTTCAGTTTATATATCTGTAATTGAAAACCACAATCTTGTGGAAATGGAGAAAGAAGAATTATGGGATGAGTAACTCATGTGTTGGACAGGCTAACACATCAGCAAATGTCTCTAGTTTTCTATTCTAACAGCAATGGAGAGTAGAGGTAATATACACAGAGAAATTGAAATAGAATAGACATAATATGAATAACAAGTCCACATATAGTTTCAAAGACATTTCTTTCCAATCTTAGTCCATCAAATGTTTTCTCAGAACTACCAACCAGTAGAAAACTGAAGGAGGCTGAATCATACCTCACACTTTTCTTTGCTCGCCCACCCATTACATTTGTTACGTACCAAATTAGATGGCAGAAAGTGAGAGGTATAAACAATTCACAGTAGAAATAATCAGCCCTTATCTATTTACTCTGAAAAATCCAAGATAGGTAGATGCCAGATGTCACCTATCTCTTCATGCTTCCTCAACTTTGAGGTCAGTGAAGATTTAAAAACAGAAATGATTGGCAGAATTTCTCAACCTCAATACTATTGGCATTGGGGGCTGAATAATTCTTTTGTTGTAGGGGGCTAACTGTAGGATGCTTAGATTATTCCTGGCCTCTACCCAATAGATGCCAGTAGCACACACTCCCCATCCAGTTGTGACAACCAAAACATCTCCAGACATTGCAAAATGTCCCTGGAGATATCCCTCGATGAAAACTACTAGTGTAATGGTCTTTTCGTTTTTTTAACCTCATACCAATTGTAAGTGACTTTTCCATAATTCTTTCTGCTACAGGAAAAATTCCAACAAAGTTGACATAGGTTGCCTTGAGTGCTGCTCTCTTCATTTTGCTTTCTGTCTTTGTCTAGCTCTCTTGCCCTCTTCACACACATGCACATACACACATGCACACTTAAGTCTTTTATCTTCCAAGCCTGCATGTTAAAGATGAAAAGGAGCCCATGGGTTTGTGCTGCCACATTACCTCTTAAGCCTTTTCAAACTTATAATTCAGTAGATAAAGAGTGGTACAGTAACGTGGTTTGCCGATTCACCATTCAACCTGATAGTAATGCTATGTGGTAATTTCAGCAAAAATAAATTTTTTTAAAGCAAAAAACCCAAATGACTCCCTCATACAGTTAGCACTTTACAGTTCAGTGTGGAACATTCTTTTCTTTATGAGCTGTGTGCTGTAAAGAAAGTGTATAGAAAGATGTTTAATGTGTCGTCGAGAGTAAAATTATTAGTGTATTATATATGATGCAGTCATATAGCAAAAGAGCTGAAGCTTGTGTTTGCCCTTAAAGGAGATGCAGTCATATAATAGAGAGCCTTAGAGCTAGGGTTTACTGTACTTTGGGAATTAATCACATAAACTATAAATTGGGTTCAACAGGCTGGCTGGGTAAATAGGCGCAGCTAATGAGGACACTATGAGATCTTATAAGAGAGCTGACTGCCCCAGGACAAATAGTCCGTGGCGCACCTGATGGAAAACTAGAAGACATCAAAGCATAAAGGATTAGTGCTCTCACAGTGTTGAGAAATGGCCGGGGGGAGATTCACCAACTTATTACCCACATCCAAGCTAATCCTGTTATCTGCAAAATATAACTGTGTTCAGGAACTGCCACCACCTCAACTTGCAGGAGGATAATTTTGCGTTTACATGGACAAAAGTGCAGGAAATTTTCATCTGACTAAGAAAAATAGAAGATGATTAATATTTTGAAAGGTTTTTTTCCTCCCTTCATATTCGGCTACATGCATAAAAATATATAGATTATAAAAGCTTCTGTGTGTATAAGTAGTACAGCAGAGATGGGGTGGGGGATGGAGAGAGATATCTGAAAAGAAGCTACTGTGATTTTCCAAAACTCCTGCTTGTCCGTGAAATGAGTATCAAGGGAAGAGAGCGTACATGTTATATGTAATTAAATCTGTACTAATTTCAAACAGTCTAGATATACCTTTTCAAAGCAGGTGGGCAAACACTCTATTTGAAAGGTGAAAGAACTAAGCAAAGAAAGAGAAATCAAGAGCTCCCCAGCCCATTTGCTTTCCTTTCCTGCCCCGGCAGCTCTCCCAGGATATTGATTGCTGGGGAGACACCCACCTGATCCCAACAGATGATCTCTGCAGGGGAAAGGGGCAAAGCCCCTGAGCTCCCTGCCAATCTGCCTTGAGGAAAATGGCTTCCTGGGCTAGAGTTCATATTCAGTTTGGGCTTGTTTATGCTATCGAGGTTCACACTGAAAATGAATTGCAATTTATCCCCAGCCCTTACTGATTATAGAAGCAGAGCTTGAAGCTGAAGCTGGTTCAGCCACTATCTGGTCTCCATGTCCCAAGGGCACCCTTTTTCCTCTGCTGCTCCCTTTGTCTAGCGGGGCTAATAATATGACTCGTGGGTGAGTAGAGAGGGGAGACTCCACCCACTTATCTGCAATGTCGATGCCTAGCTCAGGGCCTGGCTCATCCAGGAACTTAGTTACTGAATGAGCGTGCAAGCACTATAAAGATCGAGGTGACAATTTCAGCAATTAACACCCTATGGAAACCCAGAAAAGTGTATTGTTTTCAGGCATAAATTTATATCACAGCAAGTTCTTAAATGTATTTCTTCTCTTGCAGAAAACTCAAAGATCACAGTTGTACCATTTTCCTGAAGAAATAACAAAACAAAAAAGATCTTTGGAATGATGAAAAAAAAAAAAATCATGTGGATTTTTCTGTCTTCATTTGAATAGACTTATCTGTTGTAATTAGGATTTCTGAGGATTAACAGGTCCCCGACATCCCTTCCTCCTCCCTTCACCCCACTTTCCTGCGTCAATTTCCCCTCGGCTTCAAGATATTCTTCTTTCCTAATATTCTTTTGTCCTTCTTGACTACTCTGCCTCTGATGTAGACTTCTCTTGCTCTTTGCACCCACCTCCTAGGAGTGTTCTCTTTTATTTTCATTGCAGAGTTTCCTCTTCTTTGAGATTTCAATGATCTCTCTTTGCTAATAATTCTCAGAGCTTTCTCTTCGGCTCTGCCATTATGCCAAGATCGCTACACCTACTACACCAGCATCCTTCTGGACATGGCCAATCAAGAAAATCAGTTTCACCTGAGACTCTACATAGCCAAGCTAAGTCACCTTCATCTCCAAACCAGCTTCTCTTCCTCCCTGGTATCAGTGAAATCAAGGATGTCCAAATTTTTCATATTCCAAACATTGCAGTCATCTTTTATTCATCCATTTCTAGTTTCATCCATAACCAATCCACCTTCCCTTTATCTTCCAGAATATTTTTTTCAAATATCTGCCTCCTCTCTTGTCCTACTATCTTTAAGTCTACATTACCTCAACACTCCTTCAGTTTCCTTAATGCTAAGCAATTCTCACTATGTTTTCATGAAATTTCCACAACACATGCTATTTTACATGCTGCTGCATTCAGAAATTTCATGCTTTGAGTCCATTTACTTACAGGATGACTGGAGAAAAATTACATAATCTTTCTGAACCTTGTTTTATCATCTGTAGGATGGATGTATTAGGGTTCTCCAGAGAAAAAGAACATGATATGTACATGTGTGTGTATGTGTGTATATGATATACATGTCATATAACCATACAACATTGGTTTATGGTATATATGTCTGTGTGTTATATGTACCATATATATAATAAATATTCCTTTACATATACTCAAATATAGAGGTAAATATAGAGGCTGAGAAGTCCCATAATCTGCTGACTGCAAGCTGGAGGACAAGAAAGCCAGCATTATTTCTAATCCAAGCTGGAAGGTGTGAGAACCAACAGAACCAATGGTGTATGTCCCAGGCTGAGTCTGAAGGCTTGAGAACCAGGCTCAGTGATGCCTGCAGACAGGAGAAGATGGATGTCTTGGCTCAAGAGAGTATAAATTTGTCCACCTTTTACTTCTATTTGGAGACTTAACAGATTGTATAATGCCCACTCACACTGGTGAGGGCAGTCTTCTTTACTCAGTCTACCAATTCCATTGCTAATCTCTACTTAAAACACCTTCACATACACACCCAGAAAGAATGTTTTACCCACTCTCTGGGCGTCCCTGAGCCCAGTCAAGTTGACACACAAAATTGACCATCACAATGGAAAAGCTAATCCTTACTTTCTGGATAGTTGTGAGGATTGTATATTTAAATCAGCTAGCCTAGGGCCTATAATATTGAAGACACTCCATTTATGTAATTATTTTCTCCCTGATTTTTACCTTTCTCAAGACTCTTTTGTTGTTGTTGTTGCTGCTGTTAATGTTATGCCACCTCTAACCCAAACACTTCAAATCTAAATAGAATGTGAAGTGATTTGGTCCCACCCTTTTCTTTTGATCTATGCTCTCAGCTGGCCCTTCACTTGCTGGTCAGCAAGTCCTTCCATCTTCATGCTGTTTTCCTGGAGTGCCTTTATTTCTCACTAGGCCAAGGCTACCCATTTTGCGGGAACAAACTAAAGTCCTTCCTCCTTTCCAGCACCTTGACAAACTAATCCCTCCAGGATCACTCTTTTTCTGAGGTCTTATTACCCTCAAAGTCTCCACCATTATATTAGAATCTGCAGTCCTCATGCTGCTGAACAAACATGATGACTAGGTCATCCAAACCCTCACTTTACAGAAAAGGCAGCTAAATATTAGAGAGGTCTAATGACTTGTATAAGTCACATGGCTAATTTCTGGCAGAAAGGAAGCAGAATGCTGGTTCTTAGCATGTAATTTTGTAATGTATTTTCACCGAGCTTTAATTTTTGCAATTGTACTACCCTTGTTGATCAAGAATATTGTAAGAAACTTAAGGGCAAGCTACCTATGACTCTCTTAAAATATCTAAAATACACACACACATATACACACACATATTTGCATAAGAACTCAATAAATGCTTGGCAATTAATTTGGATTTATCATCACAAAAAGATTAATCACTATGAAACCTACAAGCCCCTGTTCACAGGTATCTGAGTGATTTGGAAATTCCTCCTCTTAAGATCTTCAAACAAAGGGAGAAAATAGTCTAGTTTAAATGAACCAATGCCTGAAGGCAAAGGGATAGATTGGATGGCTTTAGGAGTTTTATTTCATCATTATAATCCTATGATTATCTCACTTTTATCCCTGGAAGGGACATAGGAGTTAGGTTGAAAAGGAGCCATAAATCATCTTCTGTGGGCACATGAATCCCAGCACTGCCACCCTCTTTCCCTCTTCACCCAAAACCTTTTCAATGGGCAGCACCTAAGTTTCCTGCCCACCCCTGGTATATACAGTGCTTCCACCTATACTCTGAACTCTAAGCCTCCTAAAACAAATGTTAGGCTCCAAACAAATCTAGAAACTACATAGTAGTTAAGAGCACACTTTTTGGAATTAGCCAGACCCAGGTTCTAGCTATGTAACATTTAGCAATTTGCTTAACCTCCTTGAACTTTAGTTTTCTGCTCTGTAGCATGGGGACAATAATCTCCTATGGTTTGGTGAAGATTTGAGTGAAGTAGTAAAACTGAAGGTATTACGCTGATAAGAAAAAGCTCTGGATGTTATCAGACATGAGTTTTTGTACATGTTCCAGAGCTGACTCCATTGAAACTGGTTATATCAGTCTCACTGTCTCTGAAAGAACTCTTGGAGTAAGTGTTGGATATTTCTGATAGAAAAGCCAAACCCCCTGATAGTCCATATTTCCCAGAACCACTTATCCACCAAATGCTTTGGACCATAGACAAATACAGAAGAATGTTTCAATTCCTCCCAGCAGTTTGGAAGAGCGAAGATCAGAAGTTAAATATTCTGAACCAGAAACCCTATTCTCGTCTGTTTTTTACAACTTAGAAGTTCTTCAAAGGATTTCATTTTAGGAGAATCTTAGAAAATATTGGTGATAAAGTTACACTGATGGTCCCCCCATCCCTGCCTTTCCTTTTCTTCCAGAAGGGCTACAACAAAGGGGTCCATGTTAGAGAATATAACCAAATGTTCTGCCTGCTGGAGCCCTCCAGACATAATTTGAATAAGTTTAGGGTAGTGTGTAAAAAGAGTGGAGAGGGCAAAGAATTAGCTTGGGAGGTACAATCCTTCACTTTTTTTCATACTTAAAGTTCTAGGGTACATGTGCACAATGTGCAGGTTTGTTACATAGGTATACATGTGCCATGTTGGTTTGCTGCACTCATCAACTTGTCATTTACTTTAGGTATTTCTCTTAATGCTATCCCTCCCCCAGCCACCCACCCCGTGACTGACCCCAGTGTGTGATGTTCCCCACCCTGTGTCCATGAGTTCTCATTGTTCAACTCCCACCTATGAGTGAGAACATGTGATGTTTGGTTTTCTGTCCTTGTGATAGTTTGCTTAGAATGATAGTTTCCAGCTTCATCCATGTCCCTGCAAAGGACATGAACTCATCCTTTTTTATGGCTGCATAGTATTCCATGTTGTGCCACATTTTCTTAATCCAGTCTATCATTGATGGAAATTTGTGTTGGTTCCAAGTCTTTCTTATTGTGATAGTGGGCAATAAACATATGTGTGCATGTGTCTTTATCATAGAATGATTTATAATCCTTTGGGTATATGCCCAGTAATAGGATTGCTGGATCAAATGGTATTTCTAGTTCTAGAACCTCGAGGAATAGCCACACTGTCTTCCACAATGGTCGAACTAATTTACACTCCCACCAACAGTGTAAAAGCATTCCTAATTCTCCACATCCTCTCCAGCATCTGTCGTTTCCTGACTTTTTGATGATGGCCATTCTAACTGGCATGAGATGATATCTCATTGTGGTTCTGATTTGCATTTCTCTGATGACCAGTGATGATGAGCACTTTTTCCAATAACTGTTGGATGCATAAATGTCTTCTTTTGGGAAGTGTCTGTTCATATCCTTTGCCCACTTTTTGATGGGGTTATTTTTTCTTATGAATTTGTTTAAGTTCCTTGTAGATTCTAGATATTAGCCCTTTGTCAGATGGGTAGATAGCAAAAATATTCTCGCATTCTGTAGGTTGCCTGTTCACTCTGATGATAGTTTCTTTTGCTGTGCAAAAGTTCTTTTGTTTAATCAGATTGCATTGGTCAATTTTGGCTTTTGTTGCCATTACTTTTGGTGTTTAGTCATGAAGTCTTTGCCCATGCCTATATCCGTAATGGTATTGCCTAGGTTTTCTTCTAGGGTTTTTATGGTGTTAGGTCTTACATTTAAGGCTTTAATCCATCTTGAGTTGATTTTTGTATACAGTGTAAGGAAAGGATTCAGTTCCAGCTTTCTACATATGGATAGCCAGTTTTCCCAGCACCATTTATTAAATAGAGAATCCTTTCCCATTACTTGTCTGGTTTGTCAAAGATCAGATGGTTGTAGATGTGTGGTGTTATTTCTGAGGCCTCTGTTCTGTTCCATTGGTCTATATATCTGTTTTGGTACTGATAGCTGTTTTGGTTACTGTAGCCTTGTAGTATAATTTGAAGTCAGGTAGCATGATGCCTCCAGTCTTCATTGTTTTAGAGAAGTTTTATCATAGGCACAGATTTTGCTTTGATTTAAATAAAAACCTCTTCATCAATACCTTCTATGATATACATTTTCTCTTTGGGTTTTTATTAGATTTTTGGATGATTTAAACCCCAAAGAACTCCAAAAGCTGAGCCCCCCCCTTTTTTAGGAGACATGCATTCTTTTGTGTGATATGGAGAAGTGGCTATGCCTCTTCCTTACTCCACTCTTTCCTCAGGCTTCATATTACAAGACCAGTGAGAAAATGGTTTTCCTTAAACCATGAATCTGCCTCGGGTTTGGGGCAGTTGATGGGCTCCTGCAGAAGCAGGATGTCTTGGATAGTGTCTGAGAGGATCTCGGGGTGCTCCATACCAGTCTCTCATCTGCCCACATCTGGTCCAGCTGTGGTCCACACAGGCTTTACCCAGGGAGAAGCTGCTCAGGGTGAGACTCACACCTCACACCTCTCCCAGACAGAGGTCAAGGTATCCCTGAGAAGTTCAAATGCCCAGTCCCCATCAACCATTCCAAAACCCAAAAAGCTCTGAAACTCAGAAGTTATTTTCCAAGTTTGTAGTAAACACATTTGAAGGTGAAAACTCACTGGAGATGCCGTGCGGCTAATTTTTTTTAGTATTATTTATTCCATTCAATGTAATTAATAGTCACCGTGTTTTATTTCAGGGCACCGCCACAGATCCCAGTGAGGGTGTTCAATAATATACAATATATGCAACATATTGCCTTTTTAATATACAAAATGTTCCTAATTCCAAATTCCAAAATTGATTAGAAGAGTAAGAGACTGGTGACCTGAATTGCCCTTTTAGAGCAGCAAATGGGAGAGAGGAAGCAGAATTGAAAATAGCAACCCCTTTATCTGAACTGCAATGTCAGTTGTGAAACTTTCACAGTGATTTTTAACTTTAATATGCACACAAATCCCTTGAAGACCTTATTAAAATGCAGATTTCAATTCAATAGGTCTGATGTCAACCCTGAGATTCTTCATTTCCAACCAGCAACCAGTGATGCCATTGCTGCTGGGCTGTGGACCACAGTTTAAAGATCCAGAGACCCAGAAATCTTTTTTCTTGAAAAACCCCAGCGACACAATAAAAGGCCGTTTTTAATACCAATATATATTAATAGATGGAAAATAGAGGGTCCCAGAGGTAAGGAGTTTTGCCTAGTTTCACATAGCCGGAAAATATCAGAGTCCAGACTCAAACCTTGGTGTCCTGGCCATCTGCCCATTCTTCCAGTGTGCCACTTCACCAAGAAGGAGGCACTGGAGAGGAAACACCACAGAGAATCAGGAGCAGTAGGAGAGGAGGTGAAATAATATTACAAAAATATTTCCCAGTGAAATGCACACTGATTAGTCGTCCATGGTGTGAGAGAAGGGGTGTTAGACAAGGAGAGAGGAAGCCCAGATTTTGAGCTCTGGGTGTCTCACCAGAGACGATGTAGGAGGATAAAAGAGAAAATGCAAGATGTCTGTGGGCGTAAGTGATTTCTAGCACACTTTGCACCTCCGGATTTCTATACTTCTACCGCAGTTTATCTATGAGAAGGTAACAAGACTCAATGAATTTTCACTTATCACTGCCTCTCAGAAACTCAGCACCATCGATACTTTCTGTTTGTCACAGAGATGGCATCATATGGTGGAGAGGAGCGCCTGGAGCCAAACTGCCTGGGTGTGAATCTCACCTCCAACACTTAATTCGTTGTGCAAACATAGTTGGTCTATAAAAGGGTGATAATCATAGTATCAATCTCATAAGGTTTTTATGGAAGTCTAAATTTACATAAGTAAAATATTTGGAACAATACTAAGGTAGCCCATTTTAGCTGTGTCTCAGAAGACCTCCACTTATTTTCAGTAGCTACAGTAGGGCCAATTTTAAGAGTTGGACTTTGTTGCTTTGAAATGGCTATGAAACATTTGATCATTGTTTGATTATGTTACTCCCAATAAGGAATATTCTGGAGCAACTTTATTAATTATTTGGGGAATCAAGGAGACCAAGGCTGAATTTTCATCATTTGTGTGCCTTGTATATCCTTACAAAGAGGGTAGGGGATTTGTTATTTGCTATTGATTTTCATGAGATTGATGATAAAATGGTTCTCAGGATGGCAGGAGGAAGAGTGACAGTTGCACAGAGATTACAGTGGATCAGGGTATGAACATTGTAGGAGCCCATCTCACCACTAATCCAGTGTGTTTGCATCTGGCTATTCCAGGTGTTGACAGGTTGTTATTAACATGCTCACATATCCCTCAGCTTCATCTGATCAGTTACCCTCTCTCTTTCAAATCACTTCTGTAGGAGGATGAAAGGGAAGGCAAAATGATTGAGGTGACAGGTCCTGTGGCTCATTGAAAAACTGTGTCAGATAACTCTGCCAAAAGCGATTTTCAACTGGAAAGGAAACACCCTTTTGCATTTTGTAATTCATGGGTGGACCACAAGAAAGTGAAAATAGCTATGTCTATGGAACATTGCCACTCACACATAGCAACAGCCTTATTTACAGATACAAAAATTTTGCTTCTTTCTGTTCCCTGAAGCATAACTTTAATGCTGGGGAAATTTCCTAGGATCACAAACATACAAGGCCAAATCTTTGAGGTGGCTTCACTCCAACCTCCGAAGTTGGAACAACAACCCTGTGCACGCGATTTCAACAGCTTCTTTCCACAGCCCTCTCTGTCCCTTCTGTTCTCATTGAGAATAGATTTGGGCAAGTACCAGAGAAATGGCTTGAAATTCAGTCATTGGCCTTGATTTGTATCCACAAATGCCATCTGGATTTTTTTTTAAGCCCATCTCTGTGTCCACTGTATTTCGCCCTGGTGAAAATATAGTGTCTTGTAAAAGACTGAGTCTAACTCTTTTAAATGTAGAAGAAAGAATTGTCTTTCCTATGTCCTCCAAAGGGGTTTCTGAAAGTTGAGAATGTCTATGCAGTACCTATTCATAATCCTGGTAGTAACTTTAATATATAATACTTAACTGAGTTCCTACTATATACCAGGCACTGTTGTAAGTCTTTCACATATATTAACTCCTTAATATTTACAACAGTCTTATAGAGTAAATGATAATCACCTTTATTGTGCACAGAGAGTTTAAGTAACTTTCCCTTGGTCACACACCAGGTCAGTTCTGAGCTGGGCTTCATAATCCATTTGGCTCTAGAGCTAACATTCTTAATGACCATGCTACTTTATTTCTCTTTGCAGGAGAGGGCACAGGCAGAGAGAGCAAAACACATACAGTGCAAGCTTTTCTGCTCATCCTTTTGTCTTGCACTCTGTTACCACCCCTAAATACTATTTTAAATATGGAAATACTATAATAAATAGAGAAGAAATATTGCATAGTCACTATGCTTCCTATAAGTAAGAGTGTGATATTTCTGGAGAGCTAAACGGGATGTTGTTATATAACTTGGGGAAAAAATAGAGGGTAGGGGTGTTTCCTGAAGATCTATATTCAAGTTGCATTGCCAATAAGCAGTACTTTGAACCATCTATATGGTGAACTATTAAAAGAATAAGTCTGGTATATGAGCAGCCTGGGTTTGAGTAGTCACCTTTACCTGGGATAAGTTCTGTTACTTCGGAGGAACTACTTAACTGAAATTTAATTTCCCCATTTGCAAGATGGATATTCATTTGTTTCCCTCTTGGCTCTCTTTTGAGGATGCTTATCTCAATGATGTGCACAAAAGTGAAAAATAAACTAAGAATAAGAAGACAATATCAAGAAGAGTAGAAAGTTGAAACGAGGGCCAAGAGGCACAGGAGTGGGCACAACTATGCAAGTAGCATGAACTCTCAAATGGCTTTTGGCATTCAGAGCTGATTCTAGACTTTTCATCAGGAAAAAAGAAAACATTGTCAGTTTTGTGGTAGAAGTGAAGGCTTTCCTAAAGATTCTCTCTGAAAGAATTTTCTCAAATGGATCTTCTTTTAAAACACAGATGCAGTTAAAAATTTCACAAGTTTATTTCTCAAAATTCCTACAGAACTTTGGATTCAAAATTGAAACCTAGTTCAGGTAGGCTTATTCTCAGTAAAGAAGTAGGTAAATGAATAAGAATAGGGAAGGATGAGGCTTAAGATAATACAATTAAATATATATCCTCTGATAGTATGGCTGGATCCAAGGAGAGAATCTGAGGCAGTGTTTATTTTTTCTTTAATACATGAATCCCTTTGAGAAGATTATGAAAGTTATAGACCTTTACCTTAGAAAAATCACACATATTCACATATGCAAATATTTTTGTATAATTTAGGAGAGTTGATGGATTTTGTTTTAACCCATAGCTGCATTTGAATGATAGATCTTTTAAATCCCATTCATCAGTTGTTGACTGCAGATTTGGGGATTCTAATCTTTTATCTGGAAGGACAGACGGACTACAGGTTTTTCCTGCAATACTCCATAAATATCACTTCTATTATCAGAGTTTCTGACAAGCACTGAGAAACCAGCTGAGTATGTATAATTATAGGAAACACTTGAGCAGTTGATTTCTTACTATAGATATCAATTAAGAAGCTCAAACAAAACTTAACAAATACAATCTTCCTGTTTTCACATAGTGGGTCATAGACGTATCACTTGGCAAAGTGAAATTATTTTCCAGAAACAGTTCTGAGTCTACTCCCACTATGAATAAGTAATGTATTAAATACCCACTATTCGTTACTCTTGAGTGTTTCCAAGTTACCTTTGACCCTGACAATATTCAAAGTAGATAGTTACTCCGAGAAATTTTGTTGACTAATGAACCTGCAAAGGTTAAGTAATTGCTAAATATCCAAAAGTTTTAAAAAGGCTTCTGTAGCTTTTCCTTGTTTAGGTTTCATATAGCTTCACAGTAAATATTAAATATTATCAATATTCCACTTTAAATATATTATTATGCTGCAAATTGTCTTAGTAAATGTTGGTTTTTTTCTTTAGTTGTATGAAGAATAAAGAATTTTTTTTGTTTTAAGATTATTATATTAACATATAACTGTAGAAGAGTGGCATTAAATTAGTTAACATAGTGTTAGCTTTGGAAGATACATGATTCAACAATTACCTGTTATAACTTAGCAGGGAATTTTTTTTCTTTTTGTATTTTTAGGCTAATATATTTTCCTTTCTGGATTCAAACATTTTAGCAAGTCCTTGCAAAGTTCATGGTCCCTAGGTTCTTAGTCCAAAGAGGCCATTGGATAAAATAGTCTTGGTTCAGTGATCATATGAACCTGCCTGAACTATTTACAGACAAGCAAATGCTGAGGGATTTTGTCATCACCAGTCCTGCCTTACAAGAGCTCCTGAAGGAAGCACTAAATATGGAAAGCAACAACTGGTGTCAGCACTGCGAAAACATATCAAATTGTAAAGACCATTGACACTATGAAGAAACTGCATCAACTAATGGGCAAAATAAGAAGCTACTATCATAATGACAGTATCGAATTCAAACATAACAATATTAACCTTAAATGTTAAAAGGCTAAATGCCCGAATTAAAAGACACAGACTGGCAAATTGGATGGAGTCAAGACCCATTGGTGTGCTATATTCAGGAGACCCATCTCATGTGCAAAGACACACATAGGCTCAAAATAAAGGGATGGGGGAATATTTATCAAGCAAATGGAAAGCAAAGAAAAGTAGGGGTTGCAATCTTCGTTTCTGATAAAACAGACTTTAAACCAACAAAGATCAAAAGAAACAAAGAAGGGCAATACATAATGGTAAAGAGCTCAATGCAACAAGAAGAGCTAACTATCCTAAATATATATGCACCCAATACAGGAGCACCCAGATTCATAAAGCTAGTTCTTAGAGACCTACAAAGAGACTTAGACTCTCGTACAATGATAGTGAGAGACTTTAACACCCCACTGTCATATTAGACAGATCAATGAAACAGAAAATTAACAGTGATATTCAGGACTTGAACTCAGCTCTGAATCAAGCAGACCTAATAGACATCTACAGAACCCTCCACCCAAAATCAACAAAATATACGTTCTTCTCAGAGCCACATCTCACTTGTTCTAAAATGGAACACATAATTGGAAGTAAAACACTCCTCAGCAAATGCAAGAAAAAAAAAAAGGAAATCATAACAGTCTCTCAGATCACAGTGCAATCAAATTAGAACTTAGGATTAAGAAACTCACTAAAAACCGCACAACTACATGGAAACTGAGCAATCTGATCCTGAATGACTAATGAGTAAATAAGAAAACTAAGGCAGAAATAAATAAGTTCTTTGAAACCAATGAGAACAAAGACAAAACATACCAGAATCTCTGGGACACAACTAAAGCAGTGTTTAGAGGAAAATTTATAGCACTAAATGCCCACAGGAGAAAGCAGGAAAGATCTAAAATCAACACCCTAACATAACAATTAAAAGAATTAGAGAAGCAAGAGCAAACAAATTCAAAAGCTAGCAGAAGACAAGAAACAACTAAGATCAGAGCAGAACTGAAGGAGATGGAGACACAAAATTCTCTCAAAAAATCAATGAATCCAGGAGTTGTTTTTCTTTTTTTCTGAAAAGATTAACAAAACAGATAGACTGCTAGCCAGATTAATACAGAAGAAAAGAGAAAATAATCAAATAGACACAATAAAAAATGATAAAGAGGAGATTACCACTGATTCCACAGAAATGCACACTACCATCAGAGAATACTGTGAACACCTATATGCAAATAAACTAGAAAATCTAGAAGAAACGGATAAATTCCAGGGAACATAAACCCTCCCAAGACTAGACCAAGGAAGAAGTTGGATCCTGAATAGACCAATAACAAGTTCTGAAATTGAGGCAGTAATTAATAGCCTACCAACCAAAAAAAAAAAGCCCAGGGCCAGACAGATTCACAGTCAAATTCTACCAGAGGTACAAAGAGGAGTTAGTACCATTCCTTCTGAAACTATTTCAAGCAATATAAACAGAGGGACCCCTCCCTAACTCATCTTATGAGGCCAGCATCATCCTGATACAAAAACCTGGCAGAGACACAACAACAAAAATTTCAGACCAATATCCCTGATGAACATCCATGCAAAAATCCTCAATAAAATACTGGCAAACCGAATCCAGCAGCACAATAAAAAGCTTACCTCCCACAATCAAGTCAGCTTCTTGGCTTCATCCCTGGGATGCAAGGCTGGTTCAACATACACAAATCAATAAACATAATACATCACATAAACAGAACTAATGACAAAAACCACAAGATTATCTCAATAGATGCAGAAAAGGCCTTTGGTAAAATTCAACACCATCCATGTTAAAAACTCTCAATAAACTAGGTACTGATGGAACATATCTGAAAATATTAAGAGCTTCTTTTGACAAATCTACAGCCAGTATCATACTAAATGGCCAAAAGCTGGAAACATTCCCTTTGAAAACCAGCACAAGACAAGGATGCCCTTTCTCACCATTCCTATTCAACACAGTATTGGAAGTTCTGGCCAGGGCAATCAGGCATGAGAAAGAAATAAAGGGTGTTCAAATAGGAAGAGAGGAAGTCAAATTTTCTCTGTTTGCAGATGATGTGATTGTATACTTAGAAAACCCTATTGTCTCAGCCCAAAATGTCCTTAAGGTGATAAGCAACTTCAGCAAAGTCTCTGGATACAAAATCAATGTGCAAAAATCACAAGCATTCCTATAGACCAATAATATACAAAAAGAGAGCCAAATCATGAGCGAACGCCCATTCACAATTGCTACAAAGAGAATAAAATACCTAGGAATACAACTTACAAGAGATGTGAAGGACCTCTTCAAGGAGAACTACAAACCACTGCTCAAAGAATAAGAGAGGACACAAAAAAATTTGAAAAACATTCCATGCTCACAGATAGGAAGAATTAATATCATGAAAATAGCCATACTGCCCAAAGTAATTTATAGATTCAATTCTATCCCCATCAAGCTACCACTGACTTTCTTCACAGAATTAGAAAAAAACTACTTTAAATTTCATGTGGGCCAAAAATGAGCCTGTATAGCCAAAATAATCCTAAGCAAAAGGAACAAAGCTGGAAGCAGCACACTACCTGACTTCAAACTACACTACAATTCTACAATAATGAAAACAGCATGGTACTGGTACCAAAACAGATACATAGACCAATGGAACAGAACAGAGGCCTCTGAAATAACACCACACATCTACAACCGTCTGATGTTTGACAAACCTGACAAAAACAAGCCATGGGGAAAGGATTCCCTATTTAATAAATGGTGTTGAGAAAACTGGTAGCCATATGCAGAAAACTGAAACTGGACCCCTTCCTTAAACCTTATACAAAAATTAACTCAAGATGAGTTTAAGACTTAAATGTTAAGACCCAAAACTACAAAAACACTAGAAGAAAGCCTAAGCAATACCATTCAGGGCATAGGCATGGCAAGGACTTAATGACTAAAACACCAAAAGCAATGGCAACAAAAGCCAAAATTGACAAATGCTATCTAATTAAACTAAAGAGCTTCTGCACAGCAAAGGAAACTATCATCAAAGTAAACAGGCAACCTACAGATTAGGAGAAAACTTTTGCAATCATCCATCTGACAAAGGGCTAATATCCAGAATCTACAAGGAACTTAAACAAATTTACAAGAAAAAAATCAAACAATCCCATCAAAAAGTGGGCAAAGAATATGAACAGACACTTTTCAAAAGAAGACATTTATGCAGCCAACACACATATGAAAAAAAAGCTCATCATCACTGGTCTTTAGAGAAATGCAAATCAAAACCACAATGAGGTACCATCTCATGCCAGTTAGAATGGCGATCATTAAGAAGTCAGGAAACAACAGATGCTAGAGAGGATGTGGAGAAATACGAACACTTTTACACTGTTGGTGGGAGTGTATATTAATTCAAGCATTGTGGAAGACAGTGTGGTGATCCCTCAAGGATCTAGAACCAGAAATACTATTTGATCCAGCAATCCCATTATGGGGTATATACCCTAAGGATTATAAATCATTTTATGATAAAGACGCATAGTCGTGTGTGTTTATTGTAGCACTATTCACAACAGCAAAGACTTGGAACCAACCCAAATGCCCATCAATGATAGACTGGATAAAGAAAATGTTGTACATATACGCCATGGAATACTATGAAACCACAAAAAAGGATGAGGTCATGTCCTTTGCAGAGACATGGATGAAGCTGGAAACCATCATTTTCAGCAAACTAACACAGAAACAGAAAACCACACATTGCATGTTCTCACTCATAAATGGGAGTTGAACAATGAGAACACCTGGACACAGGGAGGGGAATATCACACACCGGGGCCTGTTGGGTATTGCAGGGCTAGGGCAGGGATAGCATTAGGAGAAATACCTAATGTAGATGACAGGTTGATGGGTGCAGCAAACCACCATGGCACGTGCATATCTATGTAACAAACTTGCACGTTCTGCATGTGTATCCAAGAACTTAAAGTATAATACACTTTGGGAGGCCGAGACGGACGGATCACGAGGTCAGGAGATCAAGACCATCCTGGCTAACATGGTGAAATCCCGTCTCTACTTAAAAAAACACAAAAAACTAGCCAGGCGAGGTGGCAGGTGCCTGTAGTCCCAGCTACTCGGGAGGCTGAGGCAGGAGAATGGCGTAAATCCGGGAGGCGGAGCTTGCAGTGAGCTGAGATCCAGTCACTGCACTCCAGCCTGGGTGACAGAGTGAGACTCCGTCTCAAAAAAATAAAAAGTATAATGAAAAAAATTATCTATGATAGGAAAGGTATTCTTAAACCTATTTGATCTCTTGATTGTTACATAAAGTTTTAGCCAGGGAAACCAAGACTTATTTTTAAAAGAGAAAATATAGTATAGTATAGTTTAGAAAGACTTCCCACCAACAGAATAAATGTATAATATGGTGAATAATAGAATTGCTTTTTTAAAAATAAATCTTTAACTGGGCATGATGGCACCTGCCTGTAGTTCTAGTTACTTAGGAGCCTGAGGCAGGAAGATCACTTGACCCTAGGAAATTGAGGCTGCAGTTAGCTATGATGGCACCACTGCACTCTAGCCTGAGTAACAGAGCAAGACTTCATCTTTAAAATAAATAAATAAATAAATAAATAAATAAATAAATTTGATTTTTTTCCAACAGTACTATTTAAAGCCCCCGGCCCCTTGGATAGATTTGCTGCACACACCAAAACCATAAAAACCTAAGCTTTTGCTTGTTTTGTATACTGGACTTCCATGTGAATTATCTTTGAAGAAAAAATTCCACTTTTTGAAAAAATCTTTTTTAATGTTTTGAACACCAAAGGGGTAGACTTTCTTACTGTCTACTCAAAAGGGTTCATACCAGCGAAGTTAATTAGAGCTACCTGTTGGTAGAGATCAGAGCTCACAAGTCCACACGGGCTCTGAGCAGTTTGGGAGGCAAGGGGTCTTCATTTCATACCATCTTTACTTTAAGCTTTTTAACCAATAAACTATCTGTAGGAGTTTTACTAAGGCCCAGGCTGAGACAGGATTTAGGGACTTCAAATTTTAGGGCAGTTATCTTAAGAACAAATTGCTGAGAAAAGAAGTCACCCCTAATATAAATATAGAATCTTTCTAATCTAGTTTGCAGATAAAGCATCACCTAAAATGACTGGAAATAGGAGGATGGAAGCAAAGCAGAGATGTAATTTGCAACATTTTGTAAAACATTTTGCTGGAGAATGCAAAAGTTTAGGACTAAAGAGAGCACCAACCCAGGAAGGGTGTGGAGAGAGGACATATAACACCTGGTCTTATTTCTGAGTATGTTACTGTGACTAAGTTGTGTGGTTGGCTGGCTCCTTTCCTTGTAGGAGAGAATGAGTAGACAAACTGGAATGACCAAAAGTTCACAGGTTGTGTTGAAGCAAGAGGAAAAAGGAAGGAAGAACAAATATGCAAAGTCTTCCTCAGGGAGGAGCTTCTCTGAGGCAGCAGAAATACAGAAGCAAACACGTCTGTGAAAGTCAGGTAAGGAAAGGGAGAGAAGAATAAAATAATATTGTGAAAAGAATTAAAAATAAAAGAATTACTGAAAAATTAAGGTTCTAGTTTATTGTGTGAGAAATAAATGCTTAAGTTGATTATTTGTTTGTCTGATAGTGGAAATACCAAAATAAATTTGTAAATGCGTCCAACCAGTGGTATGTTGGTAAATGTTTAGCAACTGGCTCTTGGGTTTAGTATGGGGTGAGGAGCCCTAATTTGTACTGTTGTTGACCTTCATGCTATATATATACACACACACACACACACACACATATTACCACTATGACCACATGTGATGCCAATGAACCTGGAGTTGAAAAGAGATGTTCGCAATTGGCTTTCATAAACCAGTTCACTCCCACTCCAGTGCACTATCGAATCCAGCTTCCATTTTGTTCCTGAGAGCTGCTAGGCACAAAGCTCTCTGCTTTTAGGTGAATGATTTAATTCTCACCTCTCTAATAGGCAAGTATTGTTATACAAATATAGGGTTCAGAGAGGTCACTTATATGGTCAGAGACATACACAGTCTAACACTGCACTGTGTAATACAACAGCCAATGGCCACGGGTGGCTGTTTAAATTTAAATTTAATTAATAAAAATGAAATATCAAACTCCTCAGTCACACTGGTCACATTTAAAGTGCTCAATAGCCACATGTGAAGAAGAGGTACCACATTGGAGAATGCAAATATAGAGTATTTTCATCATTGTAGAAAGTCCTCTTGGATGATGCTAGTTGAATGTAATTCAACCTGAATTCTATGGCTTGAACTTTATGGTCAAAGGAGACCAGGTGTCTCGAAAAATATAGCACTATAAAATATATTGTTATATCACATTGCTTCTGAGATGACTTTACCTCTTCTCCAGTGATGCAATTTTTCCCCACTGTTTGACTCAAAGATTTGCATTCTTGCAGTTGTAAAGAGGAACTTTGTGCATAAAAGGGCAAAAGGGAATTTTAGAAAGTTTTTCTTTGAAGAAATTTAAGAAAAAATAGTTTCACTACCCAGCTTTCCCTTTTGCCCTCTACAATAAGTCCTCACACAGCAACCAGAGTGATCTTGAAATATAAATCTGAAACCTTGCCTTATCTACTTGAGGTTGTACAAGGGCTTCCTATTAAATTTCAAATTAAATACAAACCCTTCATTTGGGTCTGCCTACAAGGCAAACCTCATCTGCTATCATTCCCTCTTCCTCATTATGCCCCTGTTACATGTAATCTCCTTCAATCCCATGAAATTTCCAAGGAATTAAAGACTTTGGAATTTTATGCATGCAAAAAGTGTGAGAGCTTTTTTTTAAATTCACTAGTATGTCACTGGGAATATAGTAGGTGCTCAAGGAGCTGCAACATATGCTAGAAATAAAGATATATATATATATATGTATATATTTAAGTCTTCTCAGAAAGGGGAAAGCATACATTGCATTTTTTTCTATTTTAGGAGGAAAAATAAAGTTGAGCAATCGAAGTTGTTAGTCATGATATTTCTACCCAAGTGTTCCACTCAGGACTTATAAGCACTAGATTGAATTATCTGAGAGCTAAGTGTGTGGTTGGAACTCAGTGAAACCACTCAATGGTGTGCTGGTAAATGTTTAATAATGAGTTATTTTGTTTTGTTTTGTTTTGTTTTTGAGCCAGGGTCTCGCTCTCACCCACGTTGAAGTGCAGTGGCTCAATCTCGATCTCGGCTCACTGCAACCTCCGCCTCCCAGATTCAAGCAATTCTCCTGTCTCAGTCTCCCAAGTAGCTGTGATTACAGGCACATACCACCATGCCTGACTAATTTTTGTATTTTTAGTAGTGACGGGGTTTCACCACGTTGGCCAGGCTGGCCTTGAACTCCTGACCTCAAATGATCCACCCACCTCAGTCTCCCAAAGTGCTTGGATTACAGGCGTGAGCCACTGTGCCCAGACATAACCAGCTTTTTTTTTTTTTTTGAGGAGCCCTAGTTTGTAGTACTTGCTCATTTCCATGGGGTGAAAACTCCTGCCATGGTCAATTTCAAGATAAACTGTCACAGAATGTAAAGATGGCAAAAGACATGCTCAGTAAGTTCTTGCAAGCCATTATGCGCTGGTCCAGCACACCACTGAATTCACTCCCAACCAATCAACACACACACACACCCACATGCGTACACACACTCCCATCAGTCTCTTAAGTGTTATAAAATTTGGTCCGTAGTCTATTTTTTACAAGTACCACATAAGTACCAGATAAGTTTGATGCACACAAAAGTGTGAGAACCATTTCATTGAGGTAGCAATATTGACTGCAGTTGGTAGGCCAAGAGCCAAGGAAGAATTTTTCATCAGAACTGAAAATCATACGCTAACTGAGGATCCCGGAGATAGGCAAGAAGGGTTGGAAATCAGGAAACAACAATGTAACATGTAAGAACCACAGAACCACAGAAGTAACCTCATCCAAAGTCCTCATCCTATAAGGAGCTCCCCTCCCAGAGAGAAAAAGAGACCCCTCTTTGATGGATAACCATTCCAGCAGCGAATCTCTCCTCAAGTATCTTTCCTAACTACATGTTCCAAGCTGTCAATAACTCAATGTGTGCATGCAACCACTTAATCTCTCTGGACCTACATTTTCTTTTCTAAGGTAAAGGGAGAATGAGTCTTTGCCTTGCTTATATCACAGAATTGTTGTAATACAATATTGTATGTGAAAGATCTTTGAAAAGAATATATTGTTGTGGAAATTTCAGATGGCATCATTACCTGATAAAAAGTACTTAGATGGAAAATCCTATCAAAGTCCAACCTAGGGGCCTCTAGGCTCAGCACAAAAAGTACCACTCAGTCCTATTAGCCTTCGGGGCTCAGGCTGACTCACCACAAGCTAGGAATCCTGGCTTTCTGCCTGTGTATATATTTATGCATCAAGAATTATATATACTTGGTACCTGGGTGCTCATCTCCAGAGGATGCCAGTTTACTTGAATGCCAAAATTGAAGTCTCAGGGTGGTCTTTAGTCTCCTGGGATAAACTGAGTGATTAGAAGATAAACTACAGACAAAGTTTTGATTCTTGACCAAATCCAGACATTTCAGCTTTGGAAATGCGCCCATCTACCCGGCATGTGTCAGAACAAAGGAACAGCAAATAGAAATGAGAAGGGCGTTTAAAACAGATTCCCACACCTGCAACCTTATGGCAACTAGAGAGATAGTTTATTTTACTAACTAATTAAAATCCACAAATTGAGTATGAATACAGATTTTTTTCTCTATTGTCATACCAGAAAGTCTGCAGGCACAGACCAAGGGCTGTGCTAAAGGCTCTGGCCTGCATTTTTATATTTATTCTCTGTAATATAAAAGTCCTGTAGGTGGTCCTCCAGGTTGGCAAATATAACAATACTAATTTACCTTTATTCATCATTTACTTAGTACTTTTTCATTTACTTGGAAGACTGAGGTAGGTGCTATATGTGTGATTATTTAAATCTCACAAATGCCCTATTAGATAGTTACACTCATGGCCCCCATTTAATTATCAGGCAACTGAAGCTCAGAGAGTATAAGTAACTTATCCTATTGTATAAGTAAGCAACGTATACAATTAGCAAGTGATGGAATTGGTGCTGAATCTGAAGTCTCAGTGACTCCAAAGCCAGCACTCCTAGCCTCTTCACCAGAAAAAAATGTGAACATTTGGAGTGTCCTACATCAACATCATCTTTTCCTCTTGATTCAGGAATGGGAGCACAAATAAGTGAGTCAGAAAGTTGCTTTACCAACTCAGTTCCTGGGTAGAAGAAGCACAGACAGAACCAGACTCTACACAACATCAGGGAGTATGGTTGAATTATTTTCTCAGCTCCTAAATTGAAAGAGTCTCCTTTCCCTATGTGTCTGGCAATGGAACCAAAGGGAAGTAGGAGAAGTGGCCTGTGGAACCAACTGTTCCTCTGTGTCCACAGGCCATGCCCTTGCTCTTCCTGGAATGAGTCAACGACAGGGTCTGCTGAAAGTCTTGCCAAATAGATGCATACTGAAGTATAGACAAATACATAAGGAAGCCATTTATGGAAACATAACTGACACAGTGATTTAGGTTTTCAAATGAATTTCTGATGTTTATCTTTATGAGGCTGTTAGCACACTGTAAACATTACTTTTGATATAATCTCCCATATATTGCAACTGGGTGATGGCTGAATTCTAAGTTACAATGAAAGTATTGTGCAGAGTGGCATTTGATCCAGGAGATAATAGCAATGTTAACTGCTACATTCAGGTGGAGTGTAATTAATAAATTAAGTAGGAAATGGAATCACAGCTTTTTTTCTCAAAAAAAGACACAAAAGAATATGACTCAAGCAAACCATGAACAAGTGAACTAAGTCAGTATGTGTTAAAAAAAAATTCACTCAACATTAATATGCTTGAGTAACAGCTTGAACAAAATAAGCTGGTTTCCTTCCGCCATATTTGTCCTGAGCCATAAACACACTGGGTTGGTTGGTTTGTTTGCTTGGTTTTTGTTTGTTTAAACTGCTGATTTCACTGTTTAATAATACTTCTTCACCAGGATTATTAAACCTACCAACTAGAACTTGACGTCAGTTTCAGATGCTACAGAGAATTGAAAGAAAATAAGTTCTTCTGTCTTAAAGATACCCTATGTATTTGCAAACACAGGATCCAAGGTCCCTCTTGGGTGTGGATATATGATAAGGCTACTCAGCCCTAAGAGAAGGTCAAAGGATTGAGCTCTGAGTGCTGAGATGCAAGGGTGGAACAGTATCTCATCAGGCTCCAGGGTATCTTGTCCTAGAGTCACTAAATACACATACTTCAACCTTTCAAAGGTGCAGAGGGGAACTAAGATGAGGAAAACATGGTTATGATTTTGCTTCCCCTACAACCTATCTGTGAGAAAGGAGGAATCTTAACAATTTCCTATGGTGAGTAGCTCAACAATTCAGGGCTTTGGAAACTGCATTTGCTAAGTTTTAAATCCCACCTACAGTATGAAATAGCCATGTGATCCTAGGCAAACCACGTAACCACTACGTGTCTCATGTGACACCTTTTGTCAAGTGGGAATGCCAACGCCCCCACCAAATGCCCCCTTGTGGGATATGTAAAATGAAGTAAGAGGTGGGTAGAAGGAGGCTCTGGAACTGCAAGAGTGCTGAATGCAAGTTTCCATGATTTCTGCCCCTAATACCAATTCCACTTCATTTGTTCATCATCTCCAAAGTCAGCAACTGTGGGAATTGGGGAGAAATAATGCAGGGCTCCCCACCTACCATGTTCTTATCCAGCATCCCCAGACACTTCTGCAGCCAGACTAATTCCCTTTCTGTGTAAATTGCAGGAAAACTTCACAGACTTGCATTTATATTTTTATTTCATGATATTTTTATAACACCCTTGGGGCTCACTCCTTCCTGAATCTTGAATGATTAAAAGCAAACTAGGTTTAGAATGAGATTACCACTAATTAATTCCACCTCAATCTTAAACTTTATCATCCATAACCTCTCCAGCCACCACCCTCTAGTTCCCTGGATAAAAAAAAAAGAGCTAGCCAGCTTCAACTTGCGCATGGGAAAAAAGTTTCAATAAACTAACTTGCTGAAGTTTGAGTTGGGGAAGCTTTAAAGATTCCCTCCTCGTAAGTGGCCTCAACATTATAAAAACCCTCGACTGTTGCTAAAACCTCCTTGCCTTTACAATTAGATATCAGCTGCTCTACCGCATAGTGTTCTAAGAATGTCTTTGAGGGAAGACCTATCACCCAAATAAACTTGCTTTCTGGGATTCCAGGGAGTGCAAAGTGCTGGAATGTGCCGGTGGCTGGCTTAGAAATAAGAAGAAAACATTTGGAGATGAGAAGGAGGGTTGAGCTGAACTTTTTAAGCTGAGGGGGTGAGCAGAAAGGGCCCGGGGTCCATCCTGTCTGGTGAGCAGTCAATGCACTGCAGGCCTGCTTGCAGGCCAAGTGGGGTTGGAAAGCTCTAATTAGATTAGCGATGTTTTGCTAGAAGGCAGAAAGCTTAAAACATTAACTTTTTAAACAAGTACATCAGTTCTGAGTAAACATTATTCTTTTATTTAGTCGTATGGTCTGAGTCAGCCTATTTCCAGGACAGTGGTAATGCATGCATTTGATTCCTGAATGTAAATATGCTTTCAATTTTACTATGCAAATTCCCTGATTTTGGTATACTTCTCGGGGGCTTGCAACTGGCTATGTGCTGCTCTCTTCTCTCCTGCTTGATGGGCTCTGCTCCCATCAGGGACCGTCAGACAGCCAGTGGCAGCCCTTGGTAGCCCTGCTGGAGCTCCCAGCCTGCTTGGCCCTGTGGGTTGAGTGACATTTTACTGTTTGTGGGGTAAAGCCCACATTTTGCACCAAGTTCATAAAATTATTCAGATTTTTATTTTCATATGTAAGAGCATCATGAATCTTTTTTGAAAGTAGCCATCAGAAGCAACAGGACATAGAAAGGTTATTTAAATCCACACCGATCTGAGTCAAATTCTGAGACTGTCAGGCTTCCACATTGATCAAATGTGATGATTTCATAACTCCCTAGTTTGTTGGGAGAATTAACTAAGACCACATATAAAGGGGCCAGTTCAGTGACTGACCTATCGCACACATAGCCCATGTTAGTTAGTTGCCCCCTGCCTCCCCTTACTTCCTGGTCCTCTGAGATTCAGGTGAGAAGCAGGAAATAGAGGCAAGCTAAGTTTATTAATCCACTATCTCTCCTTAATGGGAATGAGAAGCTGTGAGACTACGTGGGGCCTTAAATGTCCCCTTCCCAGCATCAACCCCCATTAACCCAAACTAACTCACATCCAATAGTCCAGCCACCCTCACCTATTCACAGTTACTTCCATGCCTCCATACATCCTGTTCCGTCTGTCCTCAATTTCCTTCCCATCTTTTTTGTATAACACAAAGTTCTACAGAGCTTTAATCCCCAATTTCAGTGTCACCTTCTTGATGACATCTGCTCTGCTTGCTTACTCCTCTTCCCGGGCAGAGTCATTCACCACATACACACACCTGTCCATGCACATAGCAGAGTGTAGGAGTCATGCTTACCCTTTAGCCAAGTATAGGGTTCTTGAGTATTCACTTCTGTCTGGGTCTTACAAGACTATGGGTTCCTCAATGGCAGGAGTTTATATTTGAATCCCTAGAATCTAATGCAGTACAGCACACATTCCATACTAAACAAATATGTATTGAATGAATACATGAATAAATGTCATAATTCGCAGCTCTCTAAATGAAGGGTGGGAAAGGTCATGAAAGAAAATCAGTCCAGCAAAATGTTCCCTAACAATGGCACAGACTTTTCTCTAAAGGATTTCAAGATCTTACTGAGCACTCAGCCCCGAACTACCATGGAGGAGGGTAATAACCCAGGCTCAGGAGTCCTCTCAACAGCAGAGACAATGGCTGCAACCATGTGGGCTCCTGAGCTGCCCCTGCCACTCAGTTTTATGATCCATCCCCCCATAGTCTCCTGAAAATAAAGAGGAATGCTGCTTTGCCAGCAGCTGCAGAAGTCACTGGTTTCAGGTGAGTGATTCTAAGTAAGCTGCATCCAATAAAACAGAGAAAACAAAAAGGAGATGAAGACTTTTTACTCCTGCAGCCTCAGAGGAATGCCTGGTTCATATCCTTCTGAGGACAACAGAAAGAATAGGGGAAAAATTCAATTGTCTTTGCTGGGTCGTCCTGTCCCACCTTGAGTATGGCTATCCCAGGTCTCAACTGTCACTGAGCCACACACAATGGTGACAGACTAACGACACTGTGAAAGAGGAAATAAAATGCCTGGACTAGAGTTTCAAGCAAGGTTACCTGCAGACATCCAAAAGGTTAAGAAAATGTCTCTCTCTTTTCCCTCCTTGCATCTTTACTCCATTCTTTTTATCTTTTTCTTCTTCTTCTTCTTCAGAACCCCATAGCTGGAGTGGAGAGTGGCTGGGATAGGAGATGGAATATGAAGGAAGAATATTTAGAGAAGCATTAAGAGGTGTCCTCCAGCCCCAGAAGACTTGTTGGGACTATATTCTGACCTCCTGAGGAACTAATGAATAAGCCTGGAAAGTAAAGGTGAATTTCATGACATCAACTGCAAAAAGTAAGCTCTATCTTTCCTGTCATCCCTGAAATTTTGCCTGTTTTAAGTATGCACTAGGGATTGTGCCTATAGTAATTTAGTCCTTCATAAACTTATTTATATATCCAATCTCTACTGTATTGTTGAAATTAATATGGTTCAATGTATTTAAAGACAGATTTATAAATGTTTAGAATTATATGACTGGATTTTTGTTCAGTGCTCTTAAATTTTGACAAATGTCATTTGTTTCACTTCGATTAAAGTCTGACACAGGGTTGCCAATGTATCACTTTGTCATAGTAAGGACATTTTAAAAATCATCTGTTGGCATCATCACTTCCTCAAGAAAAGCGTATTTTAGCACCAAGAATTAAGTTGGATATAACCTCAGAAAGAAGGAAAGAGACTCACTATCCTTACACTGTCAGATAGTATCTTATTTTTTATCAATTACTGCTTTTTCTCAGTTATCTAAGAAATTATTCATAGAGACCAAATCCATTGCATAGTAATTGAGGAAACTGAGTCTTAGAAAATCTTGAGTAGCACATTCAGTCATTGTCAAATTCACTAAATTCCAACAATGTATAAGGTGCCATTCTGGATAGTGCGAGAAACGTAAAAACCTGTAAGGTAGAGGTCCCTGCCACACTGGTGCTTACAATGACCTTAGGGAGATGACATGCAAAAACAACTTTGATGACCCTTTATGATTTCAACTCCGCCCTAGCTAACCAGCAGCAAGCATCTGTTACTGGTCATTCCCACCCCTTCCCCCAAACTGCCTTTGAAAAACTCCTAACCTATGAGCTTTCAGTGAGATGACTTGAGTACCAGCTTCATCTCCCATGTGGCATGGCTGGCCTTGTGTCTATTAAACTCTTACTCAAAGAAAGAAGACATTTCACTCATTTGAAACTCAGTTCTCTAGCAATCTCAGCTATCTGGAGCACAGTGAGGAAATAGTATATTGTCGGGGGGCGGGGGGTGGGGGCAGTGGCAGGGGAAGCCTTCATGAACTTAAACTCATGATTGTTGCTTATTCACATTATATATACACAGACCTTTCTTGGTGCCTCATTTTTGACAAATTTAGAAGGCTTCGTGGCCTGGCATCCTAGCTCACAGTAGATGAAAAGAATGTATCAGAAGAGATAGGACTGCTAGGAAGATTTACAGAGTCAGATACAATTGCAATACTGTTGACAGCAGATAAAATGTTGAGGGAACTGATAGTGGTCAACAAAGGGAATGTAAAAAATGACTGCAATGGACACAAGGTGTTGGATGAAAAAGCACCAAGTCTGGGGCCACTTAGCATAGAGGCAAAAATCTCTGTATAAGCAAATAGACCTTGAAGACACCACCACTGGGTGATAGCACAAGAGAGTAACTGCTGTAGCTGATCAGGAGTCTCAGAAATGATAAACCCTATGTCATGACCAAAGGATCAATTTAGTGTTTGGGCACCTTAAGAAAACAATAACAACAACAACAAAAACACACCCATTTCCTGAAATACTCACTGACATGGAACAGTTCCTTTTAGTGCCACCCCTGATAAAAGAGGTGGTCGTGGCTTATGTGTTTCTATTGCAGGTACAATAAAAATTCAAAGGAGCTGTGAGATCTACCTTTGTAAGTTACTCAATATTCTTCTCATCCAAATGTGGAGAGTGGAAAGCTATTGTTCTCCTTGGTTTCCTTTTTGCCTGGATTGTGTGCGTGTGTGCGTGCGTGTGTGTGTGTGTGTGTGCGTTTGCCTTCTATTACTTTTTCTGTGTTTCCCCCCCTAAAATAACCCCTACCCTGGCATTTTCCCTTTTTTGGTGCTCTGGGAATAAAGGACCTGTTTTCCTTGCAGGTGAAAATATCTCTTAGTTTTTCTGCGCTATTTTTCATTTCTGCTCTATTTTCATTAATCATATAATCCAAAAAACAATGTTAATCTGCCTGCTGTTATTAGAAACAATTACAGGTATGTCCACACTTGTCTTCCATACCTGCATCACAGCAATAAACTTGCATTAGTCACTGAACATTGACAGTCTCATTATGTTTTGTTCATTTTGATGCCTGAGCTTGACGAAGTGGCTTTTGATTCCTCAGGGGTGGGGGAAGTGGGTGGGTATCGGCAGCCTTGTAGATGAAAGCCCTTTCAAGCAAAAGAATGCTGACTGGTGAGGAAGAAATAAAGCAGCCAGCTTGAGATTTTTTTGAACATATTTTGTAGAGGAGCCAGTGTGATGCAAATGGCATGCCAGAGCATAAACGTGTACACTTTTTCCAGAGAAGTTTACTTCAAATACTCCCCACAGATGTTCTCTAATAAAGAACAGTCGGCCAACCTCTGTTGGTAAATACGCTACTTCATTTTGGAGCAGAAGCGTTCTTTGTAAGGCAGGCCCCAAATCATAAACATCTGAGAGAACCGGCAGCCTGGGGAGCTGCTGCCACCACCATGGAGATGACCCTCCCTGTGCCCCAATGCCCTGGCCCTGGGAGTGCTGTCTTTGCAGTGCCAACCACAGCACATGCTCCCAAGACTCAGCCCAAATCATACACCAGGATGTCTTTCACCTGTGCTAATGGTCACCAAACTATTAACACAGACCTGCCCATACCAGGTGAGCTGTGTTTATGGAGGGCCAAGGTGAGGACAGACAACACATTTTCCTCCAAGGTCCAGGTTCTGGAGAATGATCCATAAGTAACTCCAGAATAAGACTGGCTCTTGTACATATTATTAGGAAGTATTGACAGAGGGGAAAATGCTCTAAGAAGGAAATAAGTTAGAAAATAAATGAAAATTAAGTGAGGTAGGTTTGGTTTGTTGAACCCTGGGGAAACAGGGTTAACTGAATTTCTATTCCAATGTGCTAAGGGACTTGATTCTTCTCCATCGTGGTAAATGAAGTTGTGTTCAAGACCAAGATTAGGAGGAGGTGGGAGAGGCAAGGTTGCACAAGTAGAGGTTTGGCCTGTCTTTATTTAAAATGTTGATATTTTGTTCATCATGGATTTTTTGGCATACATTTCAATTTAAACAAATAGTACATTCAAATATTATTTATCTTGATTACTCAGTTTTTGGATGACTCCTTCAATTTTGCACCAAGGTACATGCTTCTCTTGTCCCATCTCTTGATGGGACACTTCCCTGAAAAGAAATAACTCATTATTATAAAATCGTACCATGCACTAGTAAAAGGTCGCCAAAAAAAAAGCATTCGGCTTTGAGTGAGGGGCCCAGGTTTGTGACCTTAAGCAAGTCACCACTATCTGAGCCCTCCTCTTCCCATTTGTAAAATGGAAAAGAACATGGCAAAAACAAAACAAGACCAAGTAAGATAATCCACTGGAAATCATTGTGAAAATGTAAAGCAATATGTAATTAAAGCAATATCATGATGCTGTAACTCCTACGATATTTTATTTATGCTATGTCAACACAGGAACACTCAATAAGAGCAGTGACACAAATCAGCCAATTTCATTTGTTCAGATAGTAAAGAGATTTGCACATCATTATATAGAGCTTTTCTCACCAATGTTTGCTATAAAGATATTAACAGTTGTCTGTGTCCTTCCCAAGCCCAGGCACCTTTTTCCCAAGAAATCAGATGTCAGGGAAAGAGGCAAGATTACCTGTCCTTTGCATAATAAAATTACATGAGGAGTGCAGTGACCAACTACTGATTTTGCCTGTCAATCCTAAAACCAGGAAGGTCCCAAGCAACTTGGAAGACAAGTTAGTGACTCCAAGAGCCATGATGTAGACAGTGGACAGAGCACTGGACTGAGAATCAGTTGTCCAACATTCTCCTCATAGCTGGGGTACCTGCTGATGTAGTGACCTTGAGAAAGTCACTTAACCTCTGTTCCTTAGATCCTTCATTGCAAAATTGGGAGGTGGGACCTGATATCTAGCTAAATGGCACATGTATTAAGCATGTGCTGTATTTTCAGATCTATGTGAAATGTCCCATTGATATTTTCTCATTGAATCTTCATAACAACACTATGATGCAAATACTATTATTATTTCCTACTACCAGATGAAGACACAGAGGGCCAAGAGAGGCCAGGATTTAAGTCACACCATGTGAGACCCTGCATCCCACCTGTGAGGAGCATGGCCTCTTAGGCCAGAGCTCAATTCCCAGCCCCACCACATGCTAGCTGTGTTACCTTGATCGAGTCCCTTAATCCATATGCCTCAGTGATATGGGGGCTTCTTTTATGGTTGGTTGAGAGTGCTTCAAACAATGCCTGGTACAAGATAAAGGCTATGCAAGAGTTTGTTAAATAAACCAAATACAGGTACCTATCCTCTAAAACACTATACACACACTGCTGCCTCTTTCAAAGGTCTCTTCCTGGTCCTAATAGACTATGATTTAGTGGATTTTATTTGCCCCTTCTGTACAACATAGGAAAACAGAGACTGCTAAATGCAGAGCATATTTGCAATACTGAAGGGCTAAATGACTTTCTTTGTTCCTAAGCCACGTTCTCAAAGAAAACACCGCTGATTCTCATAGAGTGTCTGTGTGATTGAGAATCTGTGAATTCACTCCTGGGCATCTTTAAAAAGAAAAGAAATCAGCACAACATTTGTGTAGTGCCTTAACATTAAATCTGCAGGCCTTTGCCAGTTTGTAAGTCATTTGGAACCTTTAACACCACTTATGCTCAGAGTTTCTTTGTTGTAATTATCTAAAGAGAACAGAGAAGTTTTAAGCTCTTTAAGCAACAGGGAAAAGTTACCATGTTTCATCTTTCAATGAATTATTTGGAGGTATTATTTTTCATTGTGTTTCTGACAATTGTTTAACTATCATGTCCAAGATAAAGGGTTTGATTTTTATTTCTGTTATTCTAGCGGAAATCCCCAGATATCTTGTGAAATTAGCTGCTGTGGTAGTATACCTGTATTTTCTAGTTCTTGTGTATTATATACCAATATGTCAGAATTCATTCAATACATTTTTACTGGTTATGTACCATGTGCTAGGCACATTTATTTAATATTAATAATTTTCTTTGGCACACTCATAGCAGTTTCCAGGACATGCATACTAAGTCTCCTAACCTGCCACTTAGGGAAAAAGCAGAAAGTCATATAAGCCCAATTTTATAGCAAGCAATTTACACAGAGCTCCAGAAAGCTAACACGAGTATTTATTTAAAAAAAAAAAAAAAAAAAAGCCAGGTGCGGTGTCTCACACCTGTAATCCCAGCACTTTGGGAGGCCAAGGTGGGCAGATCACAAGGTCAGGAGATCGAGACCATCCTGGTTAACATGGTGAAATCTTGTCTCTACTAAAAATACAAAAAAAAAAAAAAAAAAAAGCGGGGGGGTGGGCAGAAGAATGGCGTGAACCTGGGAGGTGGAGCTTGCAATGAGCCGAGATCGCACCACTGCACTCCAGCCTGGGCAACAGAGCAAGACTCCATCTCAAAAAAAAAAAAAAAAAAAAAGTCAAATTGGCTAAATCCAGTCCATCAGTATGATTATCTTACAAGGCTTCTTGCCAACAGTAGAAGTGAGCACAAGGCTGGTTTTCTCATTCTGCTTTGGAAAAGTTTCTGCTTCAGTCTTTAATTGGCAAACCAACCTGAATTGTTGTGGTTTACCCAGTTCTGTGTGCACTTTTAAAGACTGTTGCTGTTAGAAGATTTTCTTCCTCTGGGTGGCTGGGCCATACCTTTCCCTTGCTAGTAGGAAGAACAGCCTGAAGTCCCCATCATTCCTCCAGCCCCTTTGCCCAGCCTAGTTTCAGCGATAGTAGCTGACAATGTAATACTCATTCAGCAGCTGATTATAATTAAAAATATCAGAATAATTAAAGTCCTCAGCTTGACAAGCAGAGCCATAACTTTGCCTTCAGACATTCCTCTCTAATTAGTTAATTAATCCTAATGCAAATTATAAGCAATAATTAGTCAGCCAAGCTTGACATAAAAGTCTGCTGACTTACAGCTAAAAGGCTTTCTGGTTGCTGGTTTGTAGTTTCTAAAGGTGTCTTTTGTCCACTCATGGTTTCTGTATCCATCCTACTTCGAACTTTCTGCCAACACATAGATACTCAAAGCAATTTGAGCTAGAAAAAACCACAGCTATAAAAACTTGTATCACCACAGGCATTTTTCAGTTTGACATAATAAATTACATGCTCAGTATCTGTATTGAATATCAATATGGGGTATATCCTATTCAGGGGAAAAAATAGAGTGAGAAGGTAGAGAGGAGGTGGGGATATTCTGACCCAAAGCAGGGTCTGCGATATGTTCCACAATCATTTGCACTGGATCACTGGGGTGCTTTTTAGCATGTGCCAAGAAATTGAGTCATAATGAAGCATATCTGAAATTTGATATCTCTGTAATAGAAAAGCTAGTATTTGAACCAGATTTTCAGTGAATTTAAACAGATCCAGAATCTGTTAAGTGAGATAATTTGAATTATCTTCTGATAAATCTAAGCTTGAATACTGTGTTTTCTACATATCTCTGCCATTAATGAGAAAAATTCCCTCCCCCTAAAATTTAGAGAGATACAGAAAAGACTGATCTTACAGAATATTGGGTCAATAGGTTATAGACACCTAAGACAACCAAATACCCTACCCTAGTTGCTCTATATCTTGACTACTCAGTGGCCAAAAGAGTATGCCTGTGGAATAGAAATCAGCTCATGAAAAGCTGATATCAGAGTAACAGCAAAGTTAGGCTAAATCAACATGAAAACATATCCCTCAAATGTTATCATCGGCAATAACATTCAGAAAGAATATTTTACTATATTTATTATAAAAATGGAGGCCCGAATTGTCCCTTTCCTTTTATCCATGCCTCTTTCAATGTGACTTTGTAGCTCCTCCCATTAAGAGGTTGAATTTATTTCTCCACTGTTTACATTTAGTATTATCTTGAATTTGGGCTTGTCTCATGACTTATGTTGGCCAAAAGGATGAGGTGGAAGTGACAAGGTTCCCATTACAAGTTTAAGCCACAAAATGCTTTGTATATATCTGCTTGCTATCTTTAAACCCTGCCTGTACCATGAGATAGTCTAGCACTAGCCTACTGAAGGGTAAAAGAGACCGTGTGATGGAGACAAACCATGTATCCCTCCTGGGACCATCTTAGACCAATGGACACATTACCTGACTGCAGACAAATGAGAAAGCCCAGCAAAAATCAATCAAGCTGGCCAGGCATGGTGGCTTACACTCATAATCCCAGCACTTTGGGAGGCCAAGGAGGAAGGATGGCTTGAGATAGGAAGTTTGAGACCAGTGCAACATAGTGAGAGTCCTGTCTCTACCTTTTTTTTTAAATTAACCAGGTGTGGTGGTGCAAAACAGCTACTAAAGAGGCTGAGGTGGGAGGATCGCTTGAGTCTGGGAGGTTGGGGCTGCAGTGAGCCATGGTTATGCCACTGCATTCCAGCCTGGGAGACAAAGTGAAACCCAGTCTCAAAAAAAAAAAAAAAAAAAAAAAGCAAAAATCAACCAAAACTAGAAAATCTACGTGACTGACCTATCAACTCATGAGCTAGATATATGATTTTTGTTGTAAGCTGCTAAGATTGGGCACATGTTTTTACACATAATAAATAGCCAACTAACACAAATACTAATAGGAAAGCTTAGTCCAGTGCCTCCTACCCTAATAAAGCAGATGAAGGGACTTTCACCTCCTCATATGAGTCAAATATCCAGGTATTTCTTCACATGCTTATAAATGTTGTTCTCCTCTTGCTTAGCAGCAGAAAAGGAAATAATAGACTAGTTCCAGTCTTTTTTATTTTCCCATTCTCTTCTATAACTTCTCTAGTTTCTTTCCCTTGGTCTAAAAAAAACTTGCTAAAGGCTCTCTCAGTCTAAATAGAACTCTTTCCTTAATCCCCTCTGCATCCCACTCCACCCCCAACTCAACCATAACTTTCTTCTTTCCATAACAGATAATATTTTAAACAAGTGTTAATATCCAAGCTTTTACTTCCTCAACTTTCTTTTGATTTTCAAGACACTATAATCTGGTTTTTACCTCCACCACTCTATTAAAACTGCTTCAAATAGGGTTATAAATAACTTCCTGATTGTCAAATCTGATAATTCTCTTATTCCATTATTTCCTTGATGTAATTTTTGCTGAAATAGTATACATACAATGGAATTTCACCAAGTCAACATGCCTATATGTATTAGCTTTCTTTTGCTGCTGTAACAAATTACCACACAATTAGTGACTTAATACCAATTTATTAGCATGCAGTTCTGGAGACCAGAAATCCAAAATGGCTCTTATATCTTATATGAGTCCCAAAATGGACTAATATCAAGGTGTTGGCAGAGCTACATTCTTTCTGGACACTCTAGGATAAGTATGTTTCCTTGCCTTGTCTAGTTTCTAGAGGATGCCTGCTCATGGACTCTTCCTGAAACTTCAAAGTGCATCATTCCAAACTCTCCTTTTATTTACAAATGTCTCTCACTCTGAGCTACTTCCCTTCCCCTTATAAGGACCCTCATTATGACACCAAGCCCATCCAGATATGCCAGACTAATCTTCTCAAAATTCTTAATCATATCTGTGAAGTCCTTTTTGTCATGTAAGATTACATATTCACAGATGGCAGGAATTAGAACATGAATACCTTTAGGAGGCCATTATTCCATCCAGTATACCATGTAACTATTACCTGAATCTCAAACATTACCAGAACCTAAAAAGACCCTTCTTGTTTCCTTGAAGTCTTACCTGCCCCCGTGGGTAACGACTATGCTAATTTCTAATACCAAAGATTAGATTTGAATGTTTGAAATTTTATATAGATGGAATCATGCAGTATGTATTTTTTGTGCCTGACTTCTTTTGGTCAACATTATTTGCAAGACTTATTCACAATGTTTATTTTTATTACAATATAACATTTCAATATATGAATATTCCACCACATATTTAGCCATTCTACTGTGGGTGTACATTTGAGTCATTTCTAGTTCTTGGCTATTACAAATATTGTTGCTATTAACATCCAAATACATCTTTCAGATCACATATAAATACATTTATTTCTCACCTTTAGTAAATACAGTTCTCCAACACACGTGTATTAGTATTCTAGCTGCCCCCACAACTATTTGAACACTTGGTATTATCTGCCCTTTCGTCATCCCATCATTTTGATCACTCTGTGGCATTTGACACTTTAGACTTTTAGAAAATACTTTCCTCCTTTGACTTCTAGGACATCACTCTCTCATAAGTCTTTTCAATACCTTCCTGAATACTCTTTCTCAGCTTTCACTGTGAGATATTCCTCCCTGGTATATCACCACCCACACTCCTTTTTCCCTTTCTTTCAGCCACGTCCCTTAAATTATTTTTCAATGTTGCTGTTCAGTTTCCCAGAGTAGAGTAATACAAAGCTCATCGTAATTTGCTTCTTATGTAAACCCATCTGTGGCAAACAATGGCTGCCCACCAACACTCTCTACTCTTCATCCTAAACATATACTAAACTATACTTTCAAACCTCCTTACAGTGAAGCATGTGGCTGAGTCATAAACAATGGAATGTGGGCGGAAGTAATATCTGACATTTTCAAGCTCAGTATCTCCCTCCCAAATCCCCTATGCTCCATCCTCTGTTTTCTTAGAAGCTATATGTCGAAGATGGTAGCACCCAAATAGAGGAGGGTGGGTACCTGAATCAGTATTTGGAGGAGAGATACCTAACATACATTGGATATGATCTTAACGAGAAAGGTATTTTTATAGTGCTAAGTCACTGGGCTATTTGTTACAGTGGTGAGACACTATGAGAAATCTAGAAATTGGTAACTTAAAGTAGGATGATGAAATAACAAATAAATATCTCAAATATATATATATTATATATATAATATATAGAAATTGGTAACTTAAAGTAGGATGATGAAATAAGAAATAACTATCTCAAATATATATATAATATTATATATATTATGTGTATATATATATATATAAAATGTGGCAAAGAAATGAATATAGCACACTTTTGTTATATGTTATGCAATGGGAAAATATTTGATAAAACTGTAACCTGGGCCAGGTGTGGTGGCTCACACTTGTAATCCCACCACTTTGGGAGGCCAAGGTGGGTGGATCACCTGAGATCAGGAGTTTGAGACCAGCTTGGCCAACATGATGAAACCCCATCTTGACTAAAAATACAAAAAAATTAGCCGAGTGTGGTGGCAGGCCCCTGTAATCCCAGCTACTCAGGAGGCTGAGACAGGAGAGTCACTTGAACCCAGGGAGCCGAGATCGCACCACTGAACTCCAGTCTGGGCAAAAAGAGTGAAACTTCATCTCAAAAAACAAACAAACAAAAAGAAACAAAACAAAAAATAAACAACAGCAGCAAAAAAACACTGTAACCTGAAATAACTGAAATAACATGAGAAGAGGACTGTGTGCCTACTGAGCTGGCAACTGTAAGGGAGATGGCTGGCTCGATGTTAGTATGTGCTGGCCACTGTTGGCTGAATTTGGCAAGGTATTGCAAGGAAAATACGAGCTTATGAGAAACATCGTTGGTTATTAAGCAGCTACAAAATGGAACAACAAAATTCAAGATTTTTGAGATTTAGAAAAATGTTCTAGAAAAAGTTTTCTAGACCTCAAAAAGTAGAAAAGTAAGATTGACAAAGATTTTTACAAATGAAAGCCCCTTAATATCCAGTCTTGGGCAAAGGGTTGGCCTTCCCATTAGAGCCAGATATCTTGAAGTAGCCACTATTACACTGAAAGAAAGAGATGCACGAGAGTATAGAAACAAACATAGAGAGCATATTTGGAATCAATGTCTAAAAAAAAGAAATCAGAGTATGATTTCTGCCACAAGGAATTGATTGGAATCAAATAGATAAGAAGTCTATTAAGCTTTTAAGGAAGGCTTCCTGTCAAGAAGTTCTTAACCTAAACTGGAAAAGTCTCTCACAGCTCAAGAGTTCCAACAACCCCTTTAGCGTTCTGACTTTTCAAGTACAGAAATATATCTTCAAAACATGCATTGTCCCAAGGATGACAGACTCACCACTGCCCACTTCATATGTGCACATGGAGGATAATAAACAAAGCAGACTTCCCCAGTGGGTGGAACCATGGAGAAAAGTGGAGGAAATTTCCTCCCAGAGATCTCATCAGAGATCTTCTCCTTTTATAGGGAGAAGAAATTTCCAAAGCCAGTATGCAGAATTCCCAGTGCTGTTATGGACCAATTAATGTTATGCTGCTGCCTTTCCCGAATGGCAGTTTGTAATGGTTGTTATGATGCACCTCCCAGAGCCTGATACAGCATTGAGGAATTTAATTCCATAGTTGTTGGGCGAGCTGAATACAGCCCTCACACAGTACTTCTTGATAATTGTCTTAGCTAAAGAGAGTTGCCTCACACCTTTTGCAAGGTGATTCCCCTTTACAGAGGCATCCAAATTCAAAACCTGGTCAACCTAGAGGATAAAGATTCATCCTTCTTGCCCTGCTTTGAGGCAATTCTGAAAGACCACCCAGCATCACTGTGGGATTGGCTGAGGACTGTGTTGGGATTGCTTCCTTCCCTTCACTCCCACGGGTTTGTCTTTCAAGAGTATTCCCTCATGAAGCTCCTTCATGGTGATCTCTGTCTCAGGGTCTGCTTCCTAGGGAGCCAGCCTATGACAGATTTTAGATTCCAATTAACCTGTCCCTATTCCTCCATTTTACATTAGGTTGTGGTAGGATGTAGATGTTTTTCCTTTATTGTTCTTAGATCACCATATCCTGACCAGATATCTCAGCATCACCTGGAGGAGGTCCTGGACATGAAGATGCATTCAGTGACTAATGGGACTTTGGGTTGGAGGAAGTAAATGGATGCCTAATAACCAGAGGGAAGGAGGTGGCAAAGAATGCCAGCATTCATCCATACCTGTGCTTCCACTGAGAGGGTAGTAAGTGTCCCCAGAAAAATTAAAAAATTTCATCAATTCCAAATACTCTTGAGAAATGGCTTTGATGTTACTACAACATTTATTTTAAAAGCTAACTTTTCTTATGTGACACCATCTATCACTGCCTCCTCACTCTCTGCGTATCTTTGCTGCTGGTACAGAGGAAAATGAAAGGTCTGGCATTCATCAGGGAAAGAATAAGCATGAGGAAAGGGGAGTGCAGGACTTTCCACTTCAGAGAGTACATCTGACTGTGAAACTGACAGCCCCTCCTTCCCAAAATGAAAAATGTGCCCTTTATATCCATATGGCTGCAATGACCACCAAAGCCCAAATTTGGAGTGAGAGATGTCAGTCCATTAAGAACTGCCATCTTCAGGTCACATGATATTTCCACAGGTATAAACTCGGTTCGAAAAGAAAAAGAAAGAAAGATAATAAGCTTCCCTTAAAAGCTTTTTGCTTCCTACTTTTCCCTCCAGCATACATTTATTCTTATCATCCTCCTTATCCAATAGTATTTATTAAATGGCCACATTTGCATGGCACCTTACCTATGATTTTCCATTTCTCTCCAAGGAAGATTTCCTGGTTTAGAAGTTTTAATGGCTTCTCCTTTGAAAATGTCTTAAGAGGGTTTTGACTGTAATTCCTTTTCTCCTAGCTCTTATTTAATAGGTACCAATGCCTATCTTTTGCCTGGGGTGTTGGGCTAGGGAGAGGAAGATTCATTAACCATGGTGAGTTATGGATTTCAATGCCCTGGCTACTTCATTTCTCATATCCAAGTAGATCATTTCCTCCCTAGTCCCTCTGAGCCCAAGAAGACATATTTTGTAAGTAGCCTTAATCTGCTTCATTAGAACATTTTTTTTTAACTTTACAAGAATGATACCGTCAATATTACCATATTACTTATGGTGATATGCATGGCAGTATAATCATACCTTCATACTATGTGGCAGTAAGAGTAGTGATTTTAGTTGGGGTATTAAGAGTAAGAAAACCATAGTTTTAGAGCTTGGATACATTAAAATTAATCTCATTTTCAGATATAGAAACCTAGATCCAGGGAAGAGAAGTGCTTTGCCTAAGGTTAATACTAGTGACTAATGCCTAACTCCAGTGAGTCTGACTCATAACCTAATATGCTCCCCTATTGCACCCTTTGAGCATTAAAGTTTCATGATACTGACAGAAGGAAAGGCTCTGCTTTTGGTGCCAGAAACAGACAGTGAGGCTGCTCAAGTTTATTACATAGCACACTACAAAAGAACAGATGTGTGGTTAATACACTCTGGATACATTTCAGTTGGACAAGTCTCCCTTCTTCTCCCTGTCTGTTTCTACTTGTCCTTATGCCTTGGAGTACTAGCAGAAGATTTCTCCCTAGGAGACTAGCTGTGTCTTTTCTCAGGGGAAAAGTGTCCCTACCTTCACAATATCCTCTAGCTTCCAGCACCAACTAGACTCTTCCTAAGAAGCAGGGTAGTACCTGTATCTGCTAAAAACGGTAACTGCTTTGGTTCGGGGACCGTGACTTCTCCTCAGATCTGGCTGTTTGGAAAACTGTAACACTGATGAAGTTTATTCTCTCATCCCTTCTCTAGAGCACTGGTTTCCAACCAGGGGGACTTTGCTCTTCCACCCTGACAACCCAAGGGAAGTCTGGCAATGTCTGGGAACATTTTCTGCTGTTCCAACAGAGGCAGTGCTTTTGGTATCTCATGGGTAAAGGTCAAGAATGCTGTGAAACATCCTACAGTGCACAGGACAGCCCCCAAACAAAAATGCATTCAGTCAAAATGGCAACATGCTAAGATTGAAGAATTTGGTCACAGAGTATTCTCCCCATTTCAGAACCTTTGACATTATAAAGCTGCTTGCCTACCATTATTTGGGGACTTGGCTCTCAGCTACCACAAAAGAAGTTACATCATCTTCTGCACAGTCTCTCCTATTAGTAGAGGAATTCTAAAGCCCATAGAAGAAACAGCTCTTGACTATACATAAAGTTTTCTTGCATCAAAAATTTCAAATTATATGAACATTTACAAAATGGGGTTTTTTTTCTTCTTACTTCATTGGGTTGATATAAAAATAATAAGAGAGTAAAACAGGAGTTACCAAGGTCAGAGAGCATGGTGGGAATGGGGAGATGTAAGTCAAAGGGCATTAAGTTGCAGTTATGTAGGATGAATAAGTCTAGAGATGTAATGGAGAGCATAAGAACTATAATCAATAATATTGCATTGTATAATGAAAATTTGCCAGGAGAGTAATTTTATCACTAAAAAAGAGCTATGTGATGGACATATTAATTTGCTTGATAAAATTAATCATTTTACTACATATACATATATGTATATCAAAACATCACATTGTCTACCTTAAATACATATAATAAAAACAAAAATAATAAAATAAGATTATGCCTGTTAGAGTGCATCATAAACTGAAAAATGTGACAAAAATGCATGGCACTGCCATGGTAAGTATTAATTACAACAAAAGGGATGGATTTCTAATGGATTTTTAGGCAGTGTGACAGCAGATACTTTGGTTCAGAAACTTGTCTAGCATTTTAGTCAACAACAGAGGCGGCATATTCTTCACCAACATTCAATGCCAGTTCTGTTTTTACTTTATTTCGATCCTTTGGAATACAAGAAACAGTGTTCTCTGCGCTAATCTCACAGTAGATACTAAACTATGGACACACAAGTTAAACTACATAGTTCCATTCATAGCTACAAGGACAGACTTTTCCACCTTTCCTAGTTCATGGAAAGCTCATATTTACTAATTCTTTCCATGGTTTCATTGAGCTTCTTTTTCCAGTCATCACAACAGAAATTGGCTCATGAGCCCAAAAGAGTTCATTTACTAAAATTAATTTGATTTAGTACTTACTATATACCAGACATTGTATTGGGACCAAAGATGCAAATAATAACAGAGGTTAACACATATTATCTTCCAGCCCTGTGTCAGTCACTGTGGTAGGCACCTCATCACTTTATCTCTAACATTTCCAGAAATATATGCAGTAGACATTCATTCCACTGATAAATGAGGCAACAGAGGTACAGCGAGTTTATGTGACTTGTCTAAGACACTCAACTAATACATATGAGTACTGGAACTGAGAGTCAAATTTATATCTATCTGGTGTCAGATACCATGTTCTTCTTCACCACCCCTCACAGTGTCTTTTAGTTCTGGGTGTTTTCTGTAAATAAACATCAACAGCATACCCAGTTACCATGATAAGAGTCAGAAAATGTCTGTAACAATGGGGGGACAATGGCCACAACACCTAACACCAATAGGAGTGTTGGTATCTCTTTAGCAACTCCAGCCAGTGCACACTGTTAGTGTGAATAAATAAGAAAAATGCCTAAGTCCTTATTTTTTCAACTGCTTACAATTTGTTCATAAAATAGAAACGGTTTGAGCAGCTCATTGGTGGATATTTGTAGTGCGAACTGCCCCAGCAGTAAAGGGATGAGGACGAGATTAGTGACACTGAGGATTTGTGTTTCAATTCCAAATAAATGAAGCCTGACTCAAACAAGTTTTTGTTATTTCCTACCCATCGAATTCAATTCAATTACATTCAGTGAGTACTTGCTAAGCCATGACTGTGTGCCTAGTGCTGTGGGAAACAACAATGGACTGACATGACAACTGCCCTCAAGGAGTTTACTCTGAGGGAGACAAGATTTAATTAGAGTATAATAAAAGCCAGCTGATACCCACATACGAAACTTCACATGATCTAGTTTATTCAATGCACATGCTCCTTCCCTAACAGATTCATGTATTCAGTGAACACAGAGGTGGTGTGGGATGCCATTCTCCACCCCCAAAACATCCCCATAGAAGGGGCATTAGTATACAATATAGACAAGTAATACAGTGGAAGAGACTGCTGCTGATGGGACTAGTGGCAATGGATGTGATCAGGAAGGCTTCAAGGAGGTGGTGAAGTTGACTTAGGATAGAATTTGAAGTATGGGAGAGATTTATATTGTCTTCTAGGAGTGTATTCTGGGGCAGATTCTGGTAAGTTTCTATTCAAAAATCAATAAAGGGTTACTATCCTGCTATGGGCCACAGATATTTATAAAGATATCATTGTATGCCTTCTCTGAAATAAAAACCTAAAAATTGTAACCCAATGACACAGGTTTAACAAAAAATGGGGGGCAGTTATTAACATCACAAAAGTAAACTTACATTATCTTGATGCATGAACACATCTCCCCCTAGAAAAAGTAGAAGCTACTCTATCATATTGAGGTGAGATCATATCCATTAAGCATACAAAAACACATACCTCAAGAGAAATACTTAATCCTATTGATATTAGAAAGTCTTATATGTAAAAAGGAGAGGAGGATATTTTCCTCATTCTATATGCACAGCAAAATACTTTTGAAATATAAGGAATAATATAAATACTTTTTAATATATAAGGAATTTATACAACTCAATAGAAAAAAACCTCAATTTAAAAATGGGTGAAAGGTCTGAATAGACATTTATATAAAGAAGACACAAATGGCAAATAGGTATACAAAAAGGTGCTCAACATCACTAATCATTAGGAAAATGCAAATCAAAATCATGAGATATCACTTCACATCTGTTAGGAAGGTTATTAGTTAAAAAAAAAAAAAAACCATTAAGTGTTATGAGGACGTGGACAAAAGAGAACCCTCATACTCATTTACTAGTATTAAGATTGTAAACTGGTATAGCCATTATTGAAAACAGTATGAATATTCCTAAAAAATTAAAAATATAACTATCATATGAGCAAGCAATTTGCTTCTGGATATTTACTCAAAGATACTGAAATCAAGATCCAAAGAGCTATCTGTACTCCTATATTCACTGCAGCATTATTTACAATAGCTGAGATATGGAAACAACCTAAATATCCATCAATGAATGAGTGGATGAAAAAAATGTGTTGTATATACACAATGGAATACTATTCAGCTCTGAAAAAAGGATGGCTGCCATTTGTGATGACATGGATGGATATGGAATATATTATACTAAGTGAAACAAGCCAAACACAGAAAGACAAATACTGTATGATTTCACTCATCTGTTGATTCTAAAATAGTGAATTCACAGAAGAACAGAACAGAATTGTGATTGTCAGGGGATGGGGGAAGGAGAAATGGGGAGGTGATGGCCAAAGGGTACAAAGTTTCAGTAATGCAAGATAAATAAGTTTTGCAGATCTACTACACAGCATAGTACCTATAGCCAACACTGTATCATAAACTTTTGTATTAGAATAGATCTTAGGTTAAGTGCTTTTACCATAAAAATAGTAATAATAATAATAATAAAAGGGGCAGGAGGAAATTTTAGGAAGTGACAAATACTCATATCTCCTTGATGGTGGTGACAGTTTTATAGGTGTATATTTATCCCCAAAGTCAAGTAGTTGCATACATTGACTATTTACAGCTTTTTACATGTCAATCGTACCTCAATAAATAAAATGGTTTGATATACCCGCGTGCACACACATACACACACACACAGGCCTCATGTTTTAGACCTGCTACTTGACTCATCTAAGTTACCATTAATGAGAGGCCTTAATATTTAGATTATTTTGACTTTAGCCACCAGAAACAAGAAAAAGACTCTTCATAGTGGAGCATACGACTTTGAAACTTGGAAATATTCTAGTCGTATGATATTAAAAAGAAACATGCATGTAAATATAGTCTTTAAATGTATAATAAATACTTGGGTTTGTATTAGCAAATATATACAAACCTCCAGTTCTCTATCTTTCATGGGCTTTTTCCTCTTATGGGTATTCACGGACAATTTAGATCTGCAAGTTTTAACCATTTAACTTCCTGAGAAAGGAAATTGAAACAACAAAAGCAAATGTGTCCCCAACTCACGTATGGAAGTAGTTATTTCAGGTTAATTATTATCAAGAACTGTGCAAGACTAAGAATGCGATTAAACATTAGCCTGTGAGATATTTAACAGTGGGGTTCTACAATAAAAACAGAATATCGTTCATTCTAGGTTTTTTTCTAAATGGTCCCAAACTACATATGTGAATGAAACTAATGTCTAAACAATTAAATGATAATGTCATTATTATTCAATGTAGTAATACACTTGAGAATCAAATTGAATCAGTTCTTTTCCCCTTGTGGCACAATAACAATTCATGTTCAACCTTACTTAATACACTCCCTGCTTAAAAGAAAAATCAGTCTGTATACTCATTGGTTTCTACAAAAGAGAACTAGGCCTATGTAACTGAAAAACAGAGCAGTTAAAAAAAAAAAAAAAAAAGCAATAGCCCTGAGCTAAACGTAAATCGAGCTAAGAGCAGCACCCCTGCACCCTTGTCCTAACTCCTTTCTCATTTCCATCCCTTAGGCATTTAGTGCCCTCCATCCTTGTTGCCCCTCGCTCCCTAAAACGTACCTGCTCGTGGGAACATCATCAATATGTTACCTCTCTTGTAGTATTTGTATTTTCACTCAGCCTCCACTGTGCTTTGAAAACATTCATACAGCACCCATCAACTGTCAGGCTTAGTTCTAAAGACATTCCATATGCCACACGCACTTTGTTGTTGTTTTTTGCTTGTTTGTTTTTGAGACAATATCTGGCTCTATCACTCAGGCTGGAGTTCAGTGAGTGGCTTGATCTTGGCTCACTGCAACCCACAGCCTCTGCCTCCCAGGCTCAAGCCATCCTCCCACCTCAGCCTCCCAAGTAGCTGGGACTACAGGGGTGTGTCACCACACCCAACTAATTTTTGTATTTTTTGGTAGAAACAGTGTTTTGTCATGTTGCCTAGCTCAGGATGATTTTGATGCACCCATCTCAGCCTCCCAAAGTGCTGGGATTACAGGCGTGAGCCACCCTGCCTAGCCCACATTCCATTTATTAACTCATTTAATCTTCAAACAGCTCTGCAATAGATACTCTTAATATTCCTATTTTTAAAATGAGGAAACTGAGTCATAGAGTAGATGGGAAAACCCAGGCATTCCATCTTGAGAGCCAGTGTTCGCTCCACTAGAGCCACACAAGAGAGAGATGCTCATACCGCTCCCGTCGTTACTTTTAAATCCTTTCCAGTATGATTTGATTGAATAATTTCTAAATGTCATCTTTCAGCACTAAAACCTACAGGAAGATATAATAAAAATTTAAGAAAATTCATGAACACTAACTTGAAACACACTGCCCTGACAAAGGAAAAGGCAATGGATTTAGAAATATGTCTGCACACACCCTCTGTCCCAGGACCCTTGACTCTCTAATCTGTTATATCATGGCTACCACTAGAGAGATTATTTAGACAGGCTCTCCAATACTTTTCTGTTAATTTTGTTTTATTCGCTTTGATAAAAAATTTCCATCTATGATTGTGAGTTAAGACAAATCATAAAAGAACCTGCTGCAATCCCTCTCTTTGATGCTTTTCCTATGCTGGTATCAAAACTGCTTATGGTAGAAAACCAACACAGGTATACAGGTTTACAACAGGATTTTAAAATAAGAAAGTCCATAAAAAATCTGCTAAAAATTTGAAGTTATTTTTAATTAATTGAAAAATAAATGTAAGCATGTTAACTAAATAAGATGTACATAAATCAGACAAAACTCAGTTAAACTAACATATTAATTTTAGAGTAAGACAGTTCAAATATAAGTATATAATATCAATCAGAAAAAAGCAGTTTCTATAATATAATGAACTAAGTTATTGAGAACATTCACTGGCCCTTCCTCCAAAGAAACAACTAAATATGAAGGTTATATATATATATATATATATCTTTCATATATATGAGATTATTATATAATCTTATATAACAAACTGGAAGGTAGATCAGAAGAAATTATCAAGAATGCAAAAAGGAGAGGAAAAAAATGAAAAAGAAGTTAAGAGACATGGATAATGTTTGGAGTGAAAAGGTCTGACATAAGATTATTATATAATCTTATACATACATATGTGTGTGTGTGTGTGTGTGTGTGTGTGGCCTCAAGGCATGAGCAAGTTAATATAGAATTAGCAGGCCAAATGATTCCTCAAAGACCTAGCAGCAGAAATACCATTTGACCCAGCAATCCCATTACTGGATATATGCCCCCCAAAATATAAATAATTCTATTACAAAGATATTTGGATGCATATGTTCATTGCAGCCATTATTTTCAATAGCAATGTCATGTAATCAACCTAAATGCCCATCAATGATAGGCTGAATAAAGAAAATATGGTACATATATACCATGGAATACTATGTAGCCATAAAAAGGAGTGAGATCATGTTCTTTGCAGGGACATGGATGGAATTGGAAGCCAATATTCTCAGTAAACTAATGCAGAAACAGAAAAGCAAACACTGCATGTTCTCACTTATAAGTGTAAGCTGAACAATAAGAACACATGGACACATAGAGGGGAACAACACATACTGAACACCTGTGGGGAGGGAGGAGAGAGAGCATTAGGAAGAACAGCAAATTGATGCTGGGCTTTATACGTGGGTTTTAAGCCCACTAATCTGTGCAATAAACCACCATGGCCTATGTAACAAACCTGCACATCCTGCCCATGTACCATGGAACTTAAAAGTTGAAAAGAGCAAACAAACAACAACAACAAAGACAATTTAGCAGGCCAAAATCTATGCAAAACTTCTAACCCAGAGAGTTAAATAAAGCCACTTTTGCCTTGAGTCATTTGTTGAATTTAACAAGTTGGTTTTCTAGTCCATCTGGGTCCACAGGATGGTCAAAAGCCAGGATCTACCCAAGGAGACTCTTTCTTCCTTAGTGCTGGTACTTCACAGGGCTATATCATCAGTGTGAAAATACACCAGATGTAAAGATCTCAACTCTCCATCTCTCAGTGACTATTTGGGGGAGGGCAGTCTGTGAGTAACTGCATGTATTCAGTAGGTGTTGTAACACAAAATCTTACCCACTCTCCACAAAAAAGGAAAACCTCAAGCCTGAAATAAAATTAGTTTGAAGTGGCCCTAAGCAGATATGCTATTAGGCACCTGACAGAAGATAATGGAAACCCTCTCTGGTAAAATATAACTCTTCATTTTAATGTTGAAAAATACAGTAAATAATATAAGAAAATGAACCAGGCAGAGTAAAAATAAGCAAGCATAGCAATGATGCAACATGAGTAAGAAACAGTAGTGACAGAAAACAGAAACCAGCTCACCAAAGTATTAGTGACATTAGAATAGTCAAAATGTGACACTGGAATTATTGGACAAGGATTTAAACAACCGTGTAAAACTATGTCTACTGTGTTCTAAGAAATAATAGATAAACCTACATTTTCTCCTAGGAAACCATAGCTATTTTTAAATAATACTGTAGATGTGTCAAATAATGAATCTGAAAAATGAAAAATAACTAAAATGTAAAACTCAAAAATGAATTTCCCCAAAGATTAGACATAACTGAAGAGAGAATTAGCAAACTGGAAGGTAGATCAGAAGTAATTATCAAAAATGCAAGAAGGAGAGGAAAAAATGAAAAAGAAGTTAAGAGACACGGATAATGTTTGGAGTGAAAAGGTCTGACATATAATTCACTGGAACCCCAGAAGGGGCTGAGAGAGAACATGTGGCAGAGGCAATATTTGAAGAGAAAATGCTGAAGAACTTCCCAGAAATAATCCACAGATTCAGGCACACAGGGTATCCAAAATAAGATAAAGAAAATAAATTTACATCTAGATACATTATAAACCTTCAAAACCAAAAAAAGTGAAGAATAAGTATTAAAAGCAATCTAAAACAACAACAAAAAACACAGATTGTCTTTAAAGGGGGTGACAAACTGACCATTGCATTTTAAATAACAAAATGGTTGCCAGAAGTCTGTGGAATTATATCCTTAATGTGCTTAAAGAGACAATTGACAACACAGAATATGCCTACCAGAAATATCTTTTAGGAATGAGAGAGACTTGAAGACATTTTCAGATATTCCCTTTCCTCCAAAATGACAACGGGTTTAGCACCAGCAACCCACACTTGCGAATATTCTAATAAACATATTTCAGGCAGAAGTGATCTTAGCTGGAAGGAATGGGTTGGGGATAACAAACAGACAGCAAAGATTGAAGAACACGTAGGAGGAATCCTAAATAAATACTAAATGAAACCATAAGAAAATTTTGGAGTTTAAATATGCCAACATAGAAGTAAAATACATAACAATAATAAATCAGGAGAGGCATACATGACATTAAATCTTCTGAAGGAACTTATATTGGCAGGATGGAAGGTGAAGGCAATGACTAACTTTTAACCTTGACAAGTTAAAAATGTGTGTTGTAATTTCTAGAATAAGCACTGAAAGAACCATAACCTATAAACCAGTAAAAGAAAAATATTTTTTTTTCCAAATGAAGGTAAGGACAGAGAGAAAAGGAGGTAAGGATGGAAAGAAAAATATAGAATAGGCAAGACAGATAACACAGATAAATTATATATACAAGCCCAAATAGATTAGTAATAAATAACATTAAATATAATAGGCTAAATGCTCCAATTAAATCCGAAAATCACAATGTTCAAAGAAAATGAACAAATGTGAATTATGAACATACATAATGCTGCAGCCAAAACTGCAGAAAACATTTTCTACAAAAAAACAAATACCACATGTTCTCAATTATACGTAAGAGTTAAACATTGACTACACATGGACACAAAGAAAGGAATAATAGACACCACGGCCTACTTGAGAGTGGAGGGTGAAAGGAGGGTGAGAATCAAAAACTACCTATTGAATACTATTCTTATTACCTGGGTGATGAAAAAATCTGTACATCAAACCCCCACGACATGCAATTTACCTAGATAACAAACCTGCACCTATACCCTTGAACCTAAAATGTTTTTTGAATCAATAAATCAGCCATATTCTAGTATATATGAAACATTTACAGTAGTGAATTTATCCTGGCTCATTAAGCAAAACACAAAAATTTCCAAAAGATTGGAGTCATACAGTGTGTGATCTTCAGCTGCAATCCAATTGAATCACAAAAACATT
>NW_012099333.1:984608-987138 GCF_000951045.1 Mandrillus leucophaeus | reverse complement strand
CCCTGCATAATTCTCTTATCTGCAGCTGGTTCCACATGATTCCCTATTCGTATGCTCCTCCTTGTCCTGCTCTCTGCACTACTTTTCCTTAAGGAAGAAAGTTCTTAAGCATCCCTAGCTCTACTTTCTATGGTTCAATATCTTACATAACTAGCTAGTAGACCTAGGCCTCACCATATCTCATTCTGACACAGATTTCTGTCTTAGTTTCTATTTTTAACTTACTAAATAAATTTAAGCTGCAGAATACCTCAACATCCTCCAACAAAAGATAATCTTTCCTTTTCTAGTTCTTCTGGAGAATTGAGACCTGAATCTACTTCTGTGATTGGGAAAAAACTATTGTTGTTCAATTTCTATTTCTTTGGCCAGCCATCCTCACCTTAGAGCTCTGTTTCTGACTATTGGCTATTGAGACTTGTGCTTTCTATCAGCCTTGTGTACAATACTGTCATTTCTAGAATAAGCAGAGCCTTATTCACAAAACATCTTCCTTCCCAGCACCTTCTAGGTAATTATTCTAATTCATTGCTAAAACCATTTCTGTTTGAAATAATTTGTCTAGATCCGGTCTGGTTTCAAGTTGTGACATACTCCGATAATTATAGGATAATATGTAATTGAACATTAGATGGTGTATTGCAGTCCTATTTGAGTATAAAAGGTTTTCAGCAGATAATTTGAATCACAATTTTTTATGCACTCATTCATTATTTACCAAATAATACTTTGGAATTAGAGATAATACAAACTAGCAGAGTATAGTAGACAGAATTTTAAGGTTAAATGTACTGGGGCTAAATCCTAGCATTGCCACTTAATTAGCTATTTGCTTAACTTCTTTGTGCATTTTTGTGCCTCAGTTTTCTTGAGATATTATGATAATAGAGCACCTATCTCTCAAAGTTGTTCTGAGAATTAAATGAATTAATGCATGTAAGGCATTTAGTATTGTGCCTGGCACAAGCAAGTGTGTAGCTAATTATAGTTCAAGGTATTAGTGTAAATCAGGAGTTGGCAAACCATGAGGCAAATTCTGCTATCTGCCTCTTTTGTTAATAAAATGTTTTATTGGAGTATAGCCACACCCATTTGTTTAAAATTATAGTCATACTAAAATAATAGAGTTGAATAGTTGTAACAGAGACTGTATGACCTGTAGAGTTTAAAATATTTACAGTCTGCTCCCTTCTTGAAAAAACAATGATACATGTTAGCGAGAATATTTGCAGTTATTGTTCAACTAGTACCCACTTTCCTAGACACAGAAGCAAACAGCCCATCATGAGTTAAAATAGTTCATGAGCCACTGAAATAATGATTCTGGAGGTATCCTTGAGATCAGAAAAAGATCAACTACCTGCCTGAGATTTTAAATATGGAAGTGGGATATGACAACCTGCAGATTAAATAACTAAAACAACTGGCAGAACTGGAGAAAATCATATGCTTTCACCTGCAGTCAGGGTTATGCCTTAGAAATCATTCTTTCTCTAAAAAAAAAGCTCAAAATGGCAAAATAGGGTCTTTATAGCAGCCCTCAGGGTACTGCTCTGATAGGGGAACATGGAGCTTAAGGTGTAATTTTTGGTTGTTCAAGGACTCAGACAAGTGGCCAGTGTCAAGATGAGGCTGAAAATATGTGTATAAATATATCCAAGTAGGGTCTAGGTAAAGTGGGTGTAAAGAGTAGAAAGAGAGATTGTGTTAGCTATTAAGAGTCTTCACATAACGCCAGCTTGATTGGCCAATCTTCATTTAAGAAAACATATAATCTAATGGAAACTGAAAAAAATACAATGAAAAATCCAACAAGTACCTGACGACTTGGAGTTATGCTCTGGTTCTCCCATCTTCATATTCTGAAGGATCTCAGGGCTCAAATAACACATCACACATGTACACATATTGAGCTTATTAACATACCATTGTGGAAGATCATTAAGAATAACAATGTCATTGTTATATATTGCCTAGAAGATTATTGCCAATGTTGAGGTCTAGCTAGGAATTAGATGACAATGGGCACAATGAATGACATGTGAATAAAGAGATCGTTGAACAGGAATATACCAGACACAGACTCTTGGAAGATGAGTTGCAAAAGGGTTCTAAGAAAGACTGAAGGATTAAAAGGGGAAGAAAATAAAATTTTTAAAAAAGGAAGAATAATAAGAGCAGAATGAAGTTAAAAATATTTACATTGGCATTTAGCTTAATAATAATAACTAGCATTACTATCATTGCTTATTCTGCCCAGTCACTGCTTTGTACATTTCAGAGGGAACTCTTATTTTATCATCTAGGACTAGCTCTTTAGGAACGTACAATATGGAACTGTGTGCCAGATATACTTCTAAGATCCTATTTATTTATTGTATAATTTAATGAAGTTAATACTATTATTATAATTTCCAGTTTATACAGATGAGATTAAGGAACATACTATGTATTTATCCCCAGATTGGCTGGCTCTTAATCCATCTTCTTGAGGCACCAGAGGTGAGGGTTGAAAGCAAGTAAAGAAGAG
>NW_012099333.1:979996-982748 GCF_000951045.1 Mandrillus leucophaeus | reverse complement strand
TTGCTTAACTTCTTTGTGCATTTTTGTGCCTCAGTTTTCTTGAGATATTATGATAATAGAGCACCTATCTCTCAAAGTTGTTCTGAGAATTAAATGAATTAATGCATGTAAGGCATTTAGTATTGTGCCTGGCACAAGCAAGTGTGTAGCTAATTATAGTTCAAGGTATTAGTGTAAATCAGGAGTTGGCAAACCATGAGGCAAATTCTGCTATCTGCCTCTTTTGTTAATAAAATGTTTTATTGGAGTATAGCCACACCCATTTGTTTAAAATTATAGTCATACTAAAATAATAGAGTTGAATAGTTGTAACAGAGACTGTATGACCTGTAGAGTTTAAAATATTTACAGTCTGCTCCCTTCTTGAAAAAACAATGATACATGTTAGCGAGAATATTTGCAGTTATTGTTCAACTAGTACCCACTTTCCTAGACACAGAAGCAAACAGCCCATCATGAGTTAAAATAGTTCATGAGCCACTGAAATAATGATTCTGGAGGTATCCTTGAGATCAGAAAAAGATCAACTACCTGCCTGAGATTTTAAATATGGAAGTGGGATATGACAACCTGCAGATTAAATAACTAAAACAACTGGCAGAACTGGAGAAAATCATATGCTTTCACCTGCAGTCAGGGTTATGCCTTAGAAATCATTCTTTCTCTAAAAAAAAAGCTCAAAATGGCAAAATAGGGTCTTTATAGCAGCCCTCAGGGTACTGCTCTGATAGGGGAACATGGAGCTTAAGGTGTAATTTTTGGTTGTTCAAGGACTCAGACAAGTGGCCAGTGTCAAGATGAGGCTGAAAATATGTGTATAAATATATCCAAGTAGGGTCTAGGTAAAGTGGGTGTAAAGAGTAGAAAGAGAGATTGTGTTAGCTATTAAGAGTCTTCACATAACGCCAGCTTGATTGGCCAATCTTCATTTAAGAAAACATATAATCTAATGGAAACTGAAAAAAATACAATGAAAAATCCAACAAGTACCTGACGACTTGGAGTTATGCTCTGGTTCTCCCATCTTCATATTCTGAAGGATCTCAGGGCTCAAATAACACATCACACATGTACACATATTGAGCTTATTAACATACCATTGTGGAAGATCATTAAGAATAACAATGTCATTGTTATATATTGCCTAGAAGATTATTGCCAATGTTGAGGTCTAGCTAGGAATTAGATGACAATGGGCACAATGAATGACATGTGAATAAAGAGATCGTTGAACAGGAATATACCAGACACAGACTCTTGGAAGATGAGTTGCAAAAGGGTTCTAAGAAAGACTGAAGGATTAAAAGGGGAAGAAAATAAAATTTTTAAAAAAGGAAGAATAATAAGAGCAGAATGAAGTTAAAAATATTTACATTGGCATTTAGCTTAATAATAATAACTAGCATTACTATCATTGCTTATTCTGCCCAGTCACTGCTTTGTACATTTCAGAGGGAACTCTTATTTTATCATCTAGGACTAGCTCTTTAGGAACGTACAATATGGAACTGTGTGCCAGATATACTTCTAAGATCCTATTTATTTATTGTATAATTTAATGAAGTTAATACTATTATTATAATTTCCAGTTTATACAGATGAGATTAAGGAACATACTATGTATTTATCCCCAGATTGGCTGGCTCTTAATCCATCTTCTTGAGGCACCAGAGGTGAGGGTTGAAAGCAAGTAAAGAAGAGTTGAAGAGCCTTTCACGGATGGCACAAAGGCACTCAGATTGCAACCCAAACATCAGAATGCAGATACATTGGGTAATTAGGCTGCTTGCAGGAGCATCTTGAGCTGTTTCTAGCAATTGACAGAACAACATGGGTAATATCACTCACCACCTGATTTAATAGAACAGATATTTTCAAGTAAAACACAAAATAAACCTAAAGAGATGATAGTCATAAAATTTCTAATGCAGGTCTTTTGGGCCATTTTCAAAAAGAGTAGAAGTTCCATTAACCTGATTTGGTGCTCAACAGTGGGCTAGAAAGTGGGATGGAGAAGGGAGCAAGCTCAGTGATTACATATGTCCATCGATAAAAATATAGAAAAGGAAGGCTAAACGTGTTGAACCTATCCTTCACAAGCAACTTAGAATCCCAGTGCACTCTTGGAGAGTCACAAGGCCCCTGTCTGAGTCTTTCATTTTTAGTTCTCAGTAAAACGGGGAGCTTTGCAACTTTAATCCTAACTAAAGTTTTTCTTTGGTAAATACAACTAGGTATTCTAACTCTTACAAAATAATCTATACAAGCAGTTTCATATCCTCTCCGAATTTGTTATCTGCCTAGGGCAGTGTTGCTAAATCTCCTCAAAACCCAATGAAATGAAAACAGCTGAGCATTTCAATGCATTTAACTTATACTATTATTTGTATTTTTGTTTCACAGAATTAAATTTCCATCAGCTTTGTTCTAAAAAGCAGCGGAGGGGGGATGGCAACACAAATTCATCTGCATAAAATGGTCCAGATTATCTAGGATTTAAGCTGCCATTCTGTGGGAAATAACTTACCAAATACCATGGTGCCCCAGGAGAGAGAGTTCACTGACTACTTGCAAGAGCCGTGTCTATTTAATTTGTATTCAATATGGGTGCCTCCTCATAAGTCGAGAAATAAAAGTACCTATTCTACGAGTACAAAAGCAGCATACTCACCAGAGGGTGGCTTGTCCTCACTTTAGAAGGAAAAAAATCTTCCTTTTACTTCCTCATGCCAGAGTTCCTCTTACCCCAACT